>NC_072053.1:79582064-79882064 GCF_027791375.1 Indicator indicator
AAATACATTCACATAGAAAGAACACCACCTATAGACTACATTACTTCTCTGCTAACACAACTGCACGCCGACAACCAACTACACCAACAAAAAACTCGCTTAGTCTCACAACTATTCTTCAGTAGCGATCTCAAATCTTCATTCTCACAAAGCCTCAACCAATTGCCTTCTTCTCATAAGAGACTCATCTCGTCTCACTCACTTCTAACCTCTGCGAACACAAACAACAATCATAGAATTCCACATGCTCTACAAAGAGTCATTGCAATAAAAAACCGAAGAACCCTCGCCAAGATTCACCACACTTCCAAACTGCGGAGGGGAGACCTTAATGAATCGAAACACTGCTTATTCTCTTTCTCGCTGATGAATATTTTTTTCTTTCCTCATGCCACACAGATTCTAAACAAACGCACGTAACCGACACCGATTTGGCAAACTTGACCCCTCTGCTAAAGCTATGTACAAACACGCCAAGAGCACTTCGGTCATCACTCATGTCTTAAACCAGAACTCCACAATAAAAGAACTTCATAACCTAGTTCCTATGACTTCGCGGAGCATACAATCAACCGAGAAAAAATCCTCTTCTCGCGAAGCCCATCTATACAAAGAGCGATCACCAAGCTCCTCTTAAATCTCGACACTAACATCGTCGACTACCTCACACGAGCGAGATCATCTCAAAACTAACGCAATCACGTATCCATACACCACATCACCACAACGCTACTCACACCCTTATCCTGAGCTCGCTTATACGCGGCGGTAATGAGGTGACGTACGAACAATACAAAATACAACACCAATACTCCTTCCCGCATCCCCACAAATGTCAACGCGCCTCACTGACAATAATCCCGTGCGCGTGAGCAGCAAGCCATCATCAAGGAACAGCCAACACTTTCCGGCGTGAGCCAACACATTAGCATCTTATAACTATATTCGTACTAAGTGAAAACATCCAGAACATCCTTCTTCTCCTCTACCAACTCAAAAGTAGCCTAACTTATCTCCCCTCGCTTTTAGCGCCTTCTATATTTGTCGGACGAAGTCAAAAAACCCAGATACCAACCATCACCTCTAACCAGATCTCAAGCTCTTACCCTATTTTCAAAAGATCGTATTGATGTAAGTACTACAGACAGAGCACATGAGTGCCCTCAAATCATACTAAGACAGTACAGCAGGCCACCCTCTAACTACTCTCCAGCGCTTAACACATCCACTTCCCTTCGTTAAACAAAATCCCTGACGCATCATCTCTAAGCATTCCAAAGACACCATCTTCTTCAAAAGAATCTGAGCGCCGACTATTATTGTTGCGCCTATCTCCCCGACGCGACCCGAGCAAAAACACCAATGCTCACTTGTAACACTTACTCGATCTCCATACACTAGCGCGCGCGCTTCTTTTCTGTTGCCCACCATTCTCAATCGATGAACAACCATTCAAATGTTAAACACACATCAAACCTCCGTACCTATCGTCTCTTCTACAAGTTGTAGAGAAACCCCCAACAGGAAAACTGTAGAGAACACACTGAACTCACAAATCAATGTGACATCCTGCCTGAGCTTGCGCGCTACATACGCTACCAAAATGCGCGCTAGTGCGATGAGAGCATATCTCTTGTCACCCCCATACCCTAAGGGCACTGTAGACTGCATTATTCGCATCGCCACACATCTCCCGAGAGCCTTCTTCCCCATATTAAGCGAATAAAGATCACCCTCTCTGGACCAATCTGACGTGCTCGATGTTCTTCCTGACGTCGTAAACCAGTACTTCCATATCAAACGCTCAGGAGACTCCCAGCCAAATCCCTCTCCTGAGGCCTTCGCCTGCTCTCAAAACCATAGACCAATCATCTGTATCTCCAACCAATACACAGCTCTCTAAGGCTAACAGACCCAATCCACTCTTCCGGGGCACTAGCGGACGAATTCGGCCGCTGTCGGCCTAAGAGCGTTGCAGAATCCTCAGTCCCACTCTCTTGCGTTACTCTTTCGGGCTGTCCACTCCAACTACACTCCATGGCCAGCCAATCAAGACGGTTCCCGCCTCTCGGCCACCGCGACCATCTAAACCTCTTACCCGGACTCCGCCCCCGTGCCTCGATTATGCGCCCCACAAAAGCACATCTTCTTTCTAGGTGTACAATCCTCAACGACGATACTAGGGCCTGCTCTTCCAACTCCTCAGCTAAACCCCCTGGCGGAACACCCTTGACCAAGACTGCCCAGCTAGCGCGGCATCATCTCTCCATGCTTATTCTGTTCTCCTAACTCGGCATACCTCCATGTGGCGCCTCCCTCCTGCGGCCAAACCTTCCCACAGAGCCAGCTAATATTCCCTCACAAAACCCACGCGGCACAAGAGATCTGACGTTAACAAATACAATAAAAAAAACGCTTAGCATCTCCATATCTGGCCATACACGGGTACTATGCACAGAGCTATCGGACCGCCAGCGGCGAAGCTATATCTGACTGTATAAGGAGAAGTGTCCAAATTGCCCGATAGTTCTAACAAATCCAAGCCTAGTTCGGTCGACCAGTCGAGAGAGCCAACAGGTAAATCCAATATAACACAACCAAAACCAATCCACATAAACGCAAGTCCTGCAATTCCCCTCCCATCTGAGTCGTCACACATATCAGATCTGCGCGCGCGCGCGATTGGATTTCAGGGCGTCTCGTCAACTTCGTACACAATCTACGCGATGCCCCTCCTGAAACTGCGCATGCACAATCCCCTCCAGCGATCCGTCTGGCATAAGCGGAGAGCCTGGAGAGATACCCCTTTGTCGCCAGCGAGAGTCCCACCGAACAAGTGCGTCCGTACTGTGAATTGCCCCTTCACTACAACAAGGTCTGAATACTGTCGTCCATGGGCCTCCAATTACGATCTTCATTAAAATGCGCCATAGGGACAGCCTATACTGTGATTCGTCAGCTACCACCCTTCCATCGCAGCCGCGCTGCCCAACTGGGTGAGCTGCCGCCTCTTTCTTCCTTAGCGGCACTAAGGGTACAAACATACCAACAATTGACACCCATCAAACGGGCACCATTACCAGGCTCCTCAGTACTCCCTCTACAAGCGGCCGCACCACTATACTTTCCCTGCGCAGCGCGAGCGAGCGCGACAGCTAATCATCCATGTATCGCGAGCCCAGCATTCTGCGACTGGTGGTCAAATTGATGGCCAGGGCTTGGCCGTGAGGGCTCTCATCTGGCCCGTTCTCGTCCTCAGTTACACCTAGGATGGATCCCATCTGGCTTCCAATGGGCTCTGTGAGGATCCACATGGCTTCAGCAAGTCTCTGAACAGCTTCCTCATTGATTATCACAAGGTACTACTCTGCTCCTTGACTGCATCTGCTGGTCAGGAGGCCAGTTATCCTGAAGCCCTCCTTCTTACTGTTGAAAATTGAGGCAACGAGAAACGTACTTGTGAGTACCAATCCTCTGGCCTCTTTCGCTCATCTTCTAGTTAGGCACAGTTTCCTTCTCAGGGCTAAGTCCAATAAAGATAGCCCATATGGTAAGGTTCTGTCCCCAGCCTCAATTTACGCTATTAATAGTATTTATAAAAATGCTTTTATGTTTGTCTGTTCAGCAGAAGTGGTCAGTTTAGGTTCGCATCTGGAGTACTTTTGTCTCTCTAATTTATTCCTCCACAATGATCTAAGCTAGGTCCTTAAATGTTAATCTCGAGTTACACCGCCCGCCCGTCGCCCTTCCAAAGGCAATAATATGCCACTGCTGTTGTGTCTCACTTAAGTTCCATCAGAAACGCTATGGCTTCCCCATCTGGCGCGTGGCTGGGTCGCCGCCCCCTTTGAGCAGTCCATCTGATCAGGCACATTGGGCACAAAGAGCCTGTTTCCCTGTGCCTGTCAAGAGTTCCCTGTTTGCAATGAGTAGGATCCAACCATCCTGGAGCGACCCTTTGTTCTTAAGGGTTATGGGCTTTCCCACCACTAATTTATACCTGGAGAAGAGACTCAGGGCAACCAGGCCTCTCTAACTATGTCTTCGTTCATGTGTTTGTCACAGCACCGAGAGCTGTCCATGGCGTGGTCTCTGCCATACATTTTTCAACAATCTAAAGTACGGTTTTCTCATTTTTAGAGGGGGTGGTTGGGTGGGGGTATTAATAATCTGGGGCAAAATGAGTTTTTTTTTTTCACATGTGAGTATGTGAATAGCCTTTCTTACTAATTGTCAGCGTAGAGTGCGAAGGAGGCTGTAGATATCCAAACACGCCAGCTGGTCCCTAGGGGCAGCAAGCCCCTATTCTGAGGCTCGTATTTGAGCTTTTGAGGGCGCATAGTGTCCTCTAGAAATAGTGAAATAATGGTTTTTCAGATGCCTTTCATTTTGATGGATGTTCGCTCCTGTGAAATGGATGTTCTAGTCAATATTATGTGTTAGACTCCCGTCCCATGGCACAGCCATTTTGATTGAATGAAAATGATTGTACTTATAATATCACTCCATCTATTACAAGGAGTTTGTTAAATCTTTCTCTCCAACATATTCAGTTTTTCCCATTCCATGTTTTAAGCAGAAGGGGATCGCCATTCTTAAGCCCTATTTTAACAACTGTTTCAGTGTTAGATTGTGCAGCTGGTTTAGTATCATGGATGTTTGAGCAGGCAAAGTGAGACGTAGAGGCAACACGTCAAGTACGTTATTCAATGGTGTGTGGCAAGTGTACCTAAATATTCAGTTCTGTAATTCATAAGACACATGAGCAAAATGCATTAATATTTTTTTAGGCATATAATCTTAAAGGCAAATGACTCCTCGTACTTTAAATGAAGCATCTGCTTCACTAAGTAAGCAAGCAAAACAGTGAGGTGCATGGGCATGAGGATAGTGGGAGACACGCTGTTCATAGTTAGGAGACTTAGTTAGCTTTGTCTTCTTTTTTCCCATGGTCACTTGCAGGATGTCTAATAACTATGGCACCTACAGTTGTGAAATAATACTTTTTAATTGTTTTGCTTATTACAAGCATGGGTAGCTCTGTCAGAATGAAACATGATTTATGGTAGTTTATAATTCGTCATGGGTGAGGACAGACCAAAAGTGGACATACGCACGACTAGACCATTTTTCAATTGCTAAATCTAGAAAACGACCCCATTCAATTATAGATGAAAATCCAAAGTTCTTGCAAGAAAGTATGACCTATTGTTTCGCTGAGTCAGTCAATGTGATTAGACCAATTTCTCGTTGCTTGCCACTCGACCTAGCTACCATTGGGGGAAAAAAGGCCACTGGTTGTAACTCGTCAATCTACCCAGAGTCTATATTAAGTTTAAATTATTGTGCTATTTAGAATGAGGGTTGCGAACGCAATACTTAGTGCTCGCTTAGTACAACTGAAGCATGATCATTCTTTTGTTGTTTTCTCTTCCTTACAACACTTGATGAGCCTTGTAAATAATACAAAAAGTTTTAGAACTGCTTTAGTCTAATCAAACAACACAAAAAAACTCCCAAATAAGGCAAACCTCAACTCTAGTGGGGGGGTTTGGGGGTGGGGGGCATTATCGAGGAAGCCTTTCAGGTTTTGCAATGATATAGTTAGTACAGATTAAACATGCCTATTAAGGCAAAATCTTGGAGAATTTGATGTGTGAAGAGTATAAAAATATTTTCGGGCCGGCAATATGCAATATGGAATAGGTTCTAGTGACTATTGCCTGCTACAAGTTATAGCTGAGAGGAGTGATTAACCTCGAAGTGGCGGCAAGGGCTGCAGAATTTGCGAATTATGTCATCAAATGAAATGTCAGTCACATTTAAATTAAATCAGTTTTAAAAAATAGCGAGCGGCATTTAGAAGTAAGTTACTGTGTGAATTTGTTTACACAGGCTAGCAAAACTGACTGACAGACAGTTTAGCTTTGCACCTTGAAGACCAGGCAATGGCATGACTGCATTTCAGTTTAAATTTGCACAGGGTCCTTCATTTTGATATACCTTCATTTGAACATGCTAGAATCTGTAGAATCTTAGAATCCATAGAAACGCGTTTGCGGTGGAAGTGCGAATGACGCGAAGGAGGTCGTATCGCTCGTCGCAATCTCCCCTGTCGTGAGGCAGGGACAACTTTTTTTGAGGTCCTTGATTAGATCAATCAGTTGGGCCGCAGAGGCCGCCTGTTAGAGGCGGGGGCCTTGACTTTGGCGATGCAGGTCCCAAGTATGCGGGCCTACAAGGGCCGACCGGGGATCGCAGCTCCGGGCAACCTGTTCTGCACATGTTCCACTGAGACCCTCAGCCGCATGGTAAATAACTTGTGTCCATGAAGCATCCAAGCGAGATCTGATCTACTGCTCTGATTTGGCGTTGCAAGAGCACCCAGATGCCCCCGTCACCGGCCCATCGAGCGTGACAGAGAGCGAGCCCTTGTAAAGGCATTCACGTTCCAACCTTCTTGTAGAGCTCCGGTGAGATTTACCATAAATAGTGGTCGTGTAGCAAAACACGGAGCCCTTGGCCAGTTAGTTAAGTATAGCTCCATTAAAATAATTGGATACCTACCCCGAGCCGCGCCGTCCAAGGAAATATCCCTTCCCAGGTTTTTTAATAACTCAGAGCCACTGATTGTGAGGCTCAGCCTCCTGCGAGCCCATCCAAATTCCAGGAGGCCACAGTGTTGTCCTCGCAGAGAGAGGTACTGGATCGTGGGGGGGGGGAGCGTAACGAGACAATGAAAGACGTCTGCACGCGGGAGGGCGGGGGAGTGAGGGTTTGTGTTGGCGGACGGATTCTCGGGTCAATGGCGTGCGTGAACCATAAAGTCTACAATAGCATAGAGGGGGGAGTTGGATAAGAAGGTCGATGTGATAGAAGTGATATTGGAGAATCAGAAGATGGCCTTACCCACATAGAAAGATAAGGGAAGGACAGTCAGGGGTAACGTTGGGGTCCCTAGCGAGGCAGATTGAGATCGGGATGAGTAAGCTGTGGTGCATTGAAGGTCATAGTTAAGTTTCAGGGTTTAAAAGTCACAAATCAGGAAGGCACGAACAACTAGAGCAGAAGAATACGAATATCTAATTCCTTGTATAAGTGAACGAAGAGAATACGCTACACGAGGAATAAGGTGAAGGGCGAGGAAGGGCCTGCAGGTTTTGTTACACCTTCGCTCTGACGATGGGCAGAAAAAGTTTCTAACAGATGGTTTAACAAATCAGGTTAGGGGCAAGCAATACTACGACTGCTCTTATCTTCCAATGAGTTTAAGCCCAAGTCAAGGCAATTGTGCTTAATGGAGTGGGACCTGCAACCGAGCCAGACTGCTAATCTGAGTACTTTTTTTAATTTGCAAACAACAACATCTTTGGATCCAGGGCTTGTTTTCCAAGCGCTAGTGGGGATAAGTGGATTGAGGCAAAGTTGAAGATCTTTTTCCGCCACGCGATTGGCGTCGCCTACGCCACACCATGCATCCTCCCCTGACCCCTAACTCTTATGCGATTGTCCTGATAATACATAATCATATTTCCAGCCACTAACCCAATAGAAAGGTTTCTAGTTATTCGTTCCCTCAGAACCGCGTATACGCACTGTGAAAGGATGAGCAGGTTTTAGTTGCTGGTGAATCGTAGTGATAAGGGTTAGGTTTCGAGCTATTTGAGCGGACAAAAATTTCCAAAACCGGCAGGGGCTATTTAAGAAGCATTGGGGGTGAGGCAGAGGAAACAGAAGAGATCCACTGGGAGCTTGGTTCCCCATTTCAGTTGCAATAGCAGCCAATTAATCCTGCGAAGGGCTCAGAAACTGTTTTGCCATTTGTCAAATGAAGCAACAGTCATGTCCTCTGTATGCAGAGAGATAGTTGGCTGAATGCTGTAAAGGACAGGCCTCTTCTCCGAGGAGCTTACTACTACGGAGCTGCAGAAAAGGGCTATGATGAGCTGTTAGACGACTGCATGGATACATTTACTTTTCTGCACACTCGGTCAATAGTATTTTTTTTTTTGGCCAGTTTCCAAGTATAGCTATGCCCTAAAACAAATTGTGGATCTGGCTTACATTGATGCTCCATAACGAACCGAGCTCCCTTTGGAATCACCACAGAAATCCTCCAACTAGGTATCGATGACATACCTATTACAGCTTTTCCAATATGTCCTCGTCAACTTCTTTCTGTTTCAATATAAAGAAACAGCTTTTGATCTTTCAAAGAGCGCGGCTAACGCATCTTGGAGCTCTGCAGTGTAGTTGAGTTTGTCCACACATATAGCACCTTAATCATGCTGTCGAATCAGGGATAATAAAATGGCTCTTCGGTGGTCAAGAAAAAAGGGCTTAGGCCAACATTAATATCCGGTACAATCTGGCTGTTGCTTTAAGAGGGCATTCACACCCTCACAGTGTTAGTGATGGCTGAGGCTTTTATCTTTTGAACAGTGTGATTAGAGACAACAAACCTTTTCATTAGCTTAGTAGACCATTTCTTGTGATAACAATAACGTGAGAGATGAGACTTAATTTAATTTTCAGTAAGGGGGACACATGACAAGGTTGGCCACCAGTATTTGAAATTCGATCGCCACTGTTGTACTTTATTATATGACCATTGTGACATACTTTTCTCGGCACCAGTGACTCAGTCGAATATGATTAATTCGCGCTCTACGCATCCCTCGTTTCTAGCTTTAATTATAAGGTGGCTGGCTTAGATAGAGTAAACAAAGATTAGCTGTTATCAACAGTGTTGTGGATTCGTTATTTTTAATTGCAATGGTCAGGCGTCTTGTGCTAGAGGTCGTAATGAAAGGGAGACCATCTAGCATATAATCTATACTGGTATGATGGGCTGCCGCACATATGCCGCGCCATTTCTACTGATTGTCAGCTTTTTCTCCTCTGTCTAGAAATGTTGAACGTGTCCATCATAGATAAGAACCATATTCCAAGTCCATGCCATTGGCTATTTCTTCTCTATTTAGAACATTGGGGCCTGAAAAAGAAACAGAAAGTTAGCAACACAGCACCGCTCTGTATTATTGACAAGCTAGAGGTCGAGACCTACTAGATTAGCAAGCTGGACTCGTAGGATAAAATGCATGTGGCTGGCATCCCAGCTGACAATGCACGCTCGTTCTCCAATCAATAGTCTGCTCCTCTTGCCTGGATAAATGATAGGTCAAGGTGAGCGACGAAATACTGGAGCATGGCAAGGAGCAGCATTTGGTGAATAGTATTGGGCCTTCAGTGTAAAAATTCTAGAGGCAGCACAAGACGTTACAGGTCTATATGGCTCCATGCAGCACCAGGTTGCACGTGCACGAAGGCTCGCCCAGGATGCAGGAGCTGTTGAGAGTCCTTCTCTGTGGGGTACTGGCGGAGTACCTTCAACGGGCAGGCTTTTTTGGCTTTTTCTCTGGGAGTATGTGGTTCCAGGACACTTCAACTTGGGGCTTGGAAAGGGGGCAGTGGGGCATCTAGATGACAGATACTCCCACTGCGAGCCCATATGAAGAGGTGTGACATGTGCGATGCAAACTTGTGGTTTGAGCAGGGGGCTTCTACAGCGACGCCGCAGCAAAATTGTTTAAGTCTCTGTACAGAGAAAACATCAGTCTGTTGCGCAGAGAATATTACATGGGAACTTTGTGAATGTATCTCATCGTGTTGACTATCCATAAGGATGTCAGTCTAAGATTGGGTAACATGATGAGCAGGAAGCAACGCGACTGTTTCTAGGATTTCGGCAGACTGCTGTCGAGATAGCTAGAGATGTGGTTCAATATGTATCCGGGGCAGAACACCCGGGCGGTAGAGGATCTTCGTGGGGCATGTATACGGCCCAAGCTTTTCCGCCATTATGTAGCCCTTAGATTGCATGTATGTTATCGGGTGTTTTCATAAATTCCTTTCTTAGCCTAGAACATCTCCTGCCGTGCCACCTGGAGCAGGGATAGGGAGGTACCACCAGCTTATTATATTCAGTCATTGGCTCTTGTAGTTTTTATTTTTGGCAGGTGGAAGGTGGCTGCAGCGGCACAGGGGACAGAAGGGTGGAGTACATAAAGATTACATGCTTGAATAAAAAGTTAAAGGAACAGAAATTTCTAAAAAATAACATAATAAGAATGTGACGAAAAAAGTAAAAGGAGATTTAGAAGAGCGGAAGCTGGCAGTTGTGCACAAAGACAAGGGGGGGGGGGGGGGGAAGTCATTGCTAACATGCAATAGGCCCTGGCCAGTTCAAGCAAAAATTCAGATGATGTCTTCGGAATGGCAGACCATTTATAATCTCGAGTCGTCTTAATAATTTTGTTGATTCCCACTTCAAAGCTCTTAATCTGAACTGCCAACAGATATTCTTCCAGAAATGTTTACTGAACCTATATCCTTATACAAACCTATTGCGCTAGGCTTATCGCAGCACTTGCGCAAGGAACCAACTAGAAAACTGTTCGACAATCGGCCCCAGGTGGACAACATGTCCATCATGCTCTTGAAGAACTGCGGGTCTTTGTAAATGGGGACATCATTGGATTGCGAAGGTTTCAACGTGGCAGTTTTCTGCTCTAAAATAGATGCGGGGCTTCAGGAAATCCATATTCTGAGGTTTGGCGGCATGTGATTCGTAGGCTCTGTATTTCTGAATAACTAAGGTTCATGATCTTGTCCCTCTTCGTTTACAGAGGGTCGCTGATGCTGGACGTCAGATAGTCTTACTCAAGGAGACCTACAGCAGATGACGCACACCTTTCAGATCTGATTATAGTATGTTTACTTAAAGTCCATCACACGCACTATATTGGGACCTTGGTAGCACCACAATAAAAAGCTGACTCATAGGACACACCCACCTCAGATGTTGATAAGGGCGCACCTAGGCAATATAAACACACAAACATAAACACACTCACACAAATAAGGAATCGTGCGAGGCAAGAATGTTTGGGCTTGGAAGATTAGGCGGGGGGCTCTAAGTGGTCATGCTAGAGTCGCAACCCCCCCCTCCACCTGGCATTGAGCAGGAGATACTCCTTCAACTAAACCTACGGCTTGGCCAGATTGAACTCGCACTGTGTTGCGAGGCCTGACCCCTGATAAGTCCCAGGGAATGGGGCCACAACTAGCCGCTCCCTGGGCAGCCTGTTCGTCAGCGGTAGAGCTTCAAGCCTATAGCCCACAGTGGTAATTCTGACGAGATTCGCTAACACACTCCCAACTAATCTGCTACTAGATTTCACAACCAATGCCCCTTGTCCTATCAGTCGCAGGGCCTTTGCGAAACATCCCTCTGCAGGCCTTCTTGAATAAGTCCCGGCCCTTCAGCCAGGTACTAGGGAAGGCTGCTGATTTACAGGCCCTTCATTGTTTGCTCGCTGCCAGTCATCTCTTCTGCCAGGCTGAACTACCACAAGCTCTCCACACCAGCCACGCTGATACTCCCACAGTCCTGTATCGCTTTATATGAGAGATGTTCCACCCCCAGTCTATCTTTGGTGGACCTTTGGCCCTGCTCCATAACAGGTCCTATGTCCTTGGGTACTTTGTTAGAGCAGAACTTTGGCTCGGCAGATCAAGCAATACTTTTTGTTTCAAAGCCCTCACAAAAAGCAGTTTGAAAAGCTTATGGAGTTTCCTGGGGATCAGATGCCAGCAGTATCTTAGCTTTGCCATGGTAGGCCTTCTCAGTACTAGATCGAAACCAGTAACGGGAGATTGCTTCCTGATGGCGCCAGCGCCTAGACAAGATGTAATATGTGTATCCTCTATACCTACAACCAAGTAAGTGCATTTTCCATCAGCTTCCAGTCAACACAGGTAGCAGGCTAGACAGAGAAACATGGGGGGAGAAGGTGCAATTCTTGAAACAAGTCAAAAGGCAGAGGAGTGAAAGACAACATTTTTTCCAACCTGAATTCAGGGGATTGTCTTTTTGTCTTTCTCATGTCCCACAAGGGGCCTATTTTAACTCCTATCCACATTGACTACGCGTGGGAAATACTACATCTTCTCTTTATGTATTATACATCTGGAAACAACTTTTAATTCTCTTAGAGAACTCAACACAGTGAGCAATGCAGGCTGCCAGCTATCCGAACGTGGTCTAACGCACTGGAGGACTTACTCGCAGTAACACGCCTGTTCACGAGGGCAAGCTAGCACATTCACCAGTTGTCCAGGGCCATGACCACTGAATCTCTGCGGGATCATTTTGATGCCAGAGCATCCGACCTGAGCCACTGCTGGACTCATCAGCTACGCATGCATCGCGGTCCCATTCCTAGTGGATAGATATACGTCACGTGCATAGCTGCTCGTTTCATACACACGTCGGGCAGTGCATTGGGGATTGTCGGTCGTCGCTAGCCCAGAGCAGAGGCAGTTAGAGTGGGTGCAGGATTCCGCCTCGGCTCTCTCCAGCAGTCCGTCATCTGGCCACGAGCGGCCTCTCTAATCAAATCACAGGCTGTCAATGGTCTGGCATGCATTTACTCCTTTCATGTAGGCATACCAACATCAGCTCTTCCTGTCACAATCCAAGCAGCCATGCTGGGCGCAGTGTTGTGCTCGCCCTGTTTTGTATCTTTGGCTTTAAGGTCACTTGGTGCCTCTGTCTGGCTGGAAGTGGCCCGTTGGCTTGCACTACTCTGTGGATTGATTACGCTTCTGTCAGCAACTAAGTCTCCTCATCGCTGATCCACACGGCAGCGCATCCCTGTTAGTGATGTGTCTTGAGGACTCATTTTGTCCACGCTGAAGGGTGAGAGTCAAGCCACCAGAGCTTATCATCTCGGCTGCAGCATTGCTAGCACTCTCCCTAGGGATTTTCTCGCTCCTTCCGCTGCCCAGGGAACGCGAGAGGAGCGGGTATCTCGGTGGCTAGTTCCGCTGGGCGAATATATGGCAAACGAGGCCAGCTTGAGAGAATGGAAGGCTTCAGAATTCTGCCGATAGTGGTTTTTGGTTTTTGTTTGTCTGTCCAATCTCTTCCTAACTACCTGCTTTGGGATGATTTCCACTGGTAACTGAGTCCTCCCATAGGTCAGGTGGAGATGAAGAGGATACAGCGGTTGACTGAACTCTCATGAGTGGCATACACATACTTCCTAAACTGAGTACCGGTCTCTGTGAGTGCGAATTTAATCAGCAACTTGCCTAGCACAGTATTTGATAATCAGGAAAAACGTCTTGGGATCTAGTCTATCAAGCATTCTTCGAACAGTTATAGATGAAGCATGGATAACTCTTATAACTCTGAAGAAGGAGGAGCAGAAGTGAAGATGCATACGCCTACAGTGGATACAAATTCACATTACCCCATGCACATCGGTTTAATAAGACTTAGCTGCACTAGTTAAGGATCAGCCTATAGATCGAGATTTTACGTATCTACAAACAAAATCCTGACTCGGTGAAACTGCGATGCCCAGTCGTTTATGAAGAGTCAGAATAACTGATAAAGACCATCTACGAGATGATCCCGCACAACCCTTCTCCAGGTGTGGATCAGGGCTGTTATGCATATTGTTCAGTGCACCAACTCATTCACCCCCCACAACTTTACAGTTAGTTTCACTAGGTGCGCCTCCTAATTAGGTGTACCCAAGACAACCAGTCCCCTTCCTGCCGCCATTTCACGAGGAGGCGAAGGGGAGATCTTTAGGGCGGAATTTGCGCAAAGGGCCGCTGTTTCTATGGCGGTACGCTTTATTCCCAACATAAAGCTGACAATTCTAGCTACAAGACGCACCCATACCCCTGTTATCTACCCAGATACCTGTTTACTGCGTGAGTTCCGTTATGTGGAGAGCTGCTGTTCGTCTGTTCAGCAATTTTCCAGGGCAAGGACTTTTTGTTTTGACACCACTTCTCCTCTCGCTTAATTAACCAGTGGTAGTGTTATCGCCAGATTGATGTCTGGCTGTATAGAAGGGGGGGCAGCGCACAGGTTGTCTGTGCCACGTAGGAGTAATCTCTGTTCGAGTTCCTGCGATGCTGCACAGGGAGAGGATACATGTGAGGAAAGTGGGATGTGAAGGGCCCACTTTAGAGATACTGGAAAGCGACGATGTTCGAGAAGCGCATAAAAGGGAAGAACGGCGAGTTGAAGAAAGGGATCACATACTAAGATGCACAGAATAGAGGTATCTGCTGTAATATAGCACAGAGCAGACATCTCAAACCGATCTTACGACAGGAGCAGGAAAGACTAATGAGGCGTGATACACACGCCCTGTGACTCACTGATCAGGGGTTACGCCTCCTCATGGCCAACACACACAACCTAGGTAAGTGTAGTGGGTCATGATAGACGATCTGGGGTAGGGGGGGACGGGGGGAGAAGTAGTTGGGGACGATGCCGTTGGCCCAGAGAAATTGATAGAGGATGAGCAGAGTAGTATGTGGGTCTGTGTAGGATTCTGATGGCCTGGCACTTCTTAAAGCCATAAGGAAATCTCTAAAGGCTTTGGATCAGACTCATAACACGGGGGCACAGATCTCGCATGCGCGTGATCGCCGATCTAGATCACACAATGGTGCGTGAGCGAATCCATATTGGATTCTCATCCGTTCACTTTTAGCATGGAGCTCAGATCGAGAGAAGCGCTAGCCAGGACTGTTCTGAAGCGTGAGAATCTAGAGATGTATTAGTTCAATCTGGGAAAGACAAGTGGAGACAAACACTCCCCATTCTGATTCGTGAACAGCTGAGTGCGCCAGGCTACGCTACAGCCTGCATTCTTGGTAGATAGATAACCTCAGTAGTATGGAAGTAAAACTATCTAACGTGACAAAGGGTTATCATGGGCTTGTTCAGGTGGGCCACAGTGCAACACAGAGAAAATCAACAGCTCTCTAACCCTCCTGCCTTTCAGAGAAATCTTTTGGTTATAGTGCGGGATTAGCTGCGAATTGAAGAACAACAGTGTGCCAATGTGCTACCAGAACTACTTAAGTACCTCACCCAAAGGAGGATCTGTCATCCGAACAAACCTAGACATCATGCCTGGTGCCCTGCTCATTCGCATGAACTACCTGGATGCCACAGCGGGAAGTATAGACAGGGATATGTTGAGGGGGGTTCGGTTGGGGGAGGTGGGGTGTTGGGGTGGGGGGGGGGGGGGAGGGGGAGGGAGAGAGAGGGGTTGGTGGTGATAAAGGATAAACCATTCAGGTACACAGGGACTACGATAAAATTACAACAATATTCGGCGCCTAGGGTGAGATTGGACAGTTGGGAGTGGGGGGGGTGGAATTTATATTGTACTCAAATCGGGGCCTAGAACTATAAGGAAATACACCCCAACTGAGTCCTGCTCTCGCACTGATAGACAGCTATGACTATGCTAGTGCTTGTGCGCAGGTACAGTCAGGAAAGCACTTGATGGACAAATCGCGTTTTGCGTGTATACAACACTAGGAGTATGGTCAAATGATCAAATCCGTAGTCGACCATTCGCAAATGCCGCGTTCTCGTATTCATGGCCTTTGCTGCAAGAGGTGCAGACCCACATTGATTTGACGCTTCCTCACTATATTCTAACCTTTAGGACCTGCTATGATCGCTTAGCTGTAACACAATACATCCATGGATATAACGCTATTGCAACACGGTGAATATACATACTCCACCATTTGTGCTATCTAATGGACGGATCTAACCAGCAGTTTGGTACAACCTCGGACAAGCAGGTGTGATCCTTCCTGAACATCTAGCAATATATTGATAGTAGTCAATTCTTAAGTGTAGTAGGACAGGGATTTGAGCGTAGCATAATGAGATATTCTGTGTTCTGACAGACAGGCAGAAACTAATATATAACAGATAGCTTCAGAAGGGCTGAGATTTAGCTTATAGGACATAAGAAGGAGCATAGAGGCTACTACTCTCAGGCCCTAGTCCGTGAGCACACTAGAAAGACATTTCGGTGAGTCCAAGGAATAAATGGTACGACTGCGGCTATCGCCAGTTCATATAGTCGAGCGCTTCATGGACACATAGATGTCAACTACAAGATACAATACACAATGTCTGTCGCACCATCTCCAAATCAAGGGGTAGGTGGAGCATGTAAGATAAATGGTGGAATGGGGGGGGGGGGGGGGGGGGGGGGTGGGGGGGTGGGGGGGGGGGTGGGGGGGGGGGGGGGGGGGGGGGGGGGGGGGGGGGGGGGGGGTTGGGGTGGGGGTGGGGTTAGATTCATAGTTGTGTTTGTTATGTTTTTTTGAGTGGTTTTAGGGGAGTATTTCTTAAGGGATGGTTTATGGGTTTGGTTGGTTTGAAGTGGGTATTAGAGATAATATGAGTTAAGTGAATGGACTTGTGTGGAAGGGTCTATATGATGTACTAGTTGTGGTATAATTGATGGTGGAAGGATGGGTAGTGTGGGAATGAGTGGAAATATTGATAGTGTGGTTTTGGGGTAAAGGTTTTGAGGGGGATGGGAAGTGGAATAGTTGGAGTTGGGGTATGGTATGGGATGTATGGTGATTTTGTTACATATTTATCTAGGTGTAGAATTAGATGACACAAAAGTTTGTTGGGGGTATTTATGAGTCTATTGTTACGGAGTGTAGTGAGAGGTCGAAAAGTATATATTGGGTTGTGTAGTTAAGACAGATGATATGGAGGGTTTATAAGGATGGTAGTTTTTAGTAGAGATAAGTGCGAAGCGTCAGATGTGTCAGGTAGAAAGAGACATAGGGTGAGTGGGAGTGTGGATAGGGTTGTGTTTTTGGGTTGTGTATATTGTTAAAGGTTAGGTAAAGATGTACATGTATTATATGTAGGGGGTGGTTATAAGGAAGATGTATATATTGATTTAGGTTGATTGGACAAACTATTTATGGGTAGGGTAAATGAGTGAGGGGTGTTGTTGTGTTAGATTATTGGGAAGATGGATGTTTAAAGTTAACTAATAATGGGATATGTATTGGTTTTTCTTTTATTGTCTATGAGGTTGTGTAGAAATTAATATTATTAGGGACAGTGGACATTAATGGATTGTGGGATTGTATGTGTGTGATTAGTAGGAATGATAAATCTTAGTTATATCTTGTGGGTTAGGGTGTTTTATATGTGTATTTAGTAGAATATGAATAAGTTGAGAGTTATGAATGCTGTATAATAATGTATTATGTTGAAGGTACGCGGTTTGTGAAGATGTAAGAGTTGATGGTTAGTATGGTTTGTTGATAATTATTTGTTGTTCTTTTATTTATCATGTATAGATATGGATAGTTGATTTAATGATTTATAGTTTGTGCGTATAAGTGTGGGGGGTGGTTAGTTTGTGACTAGTCTTTCTTTATACGTCACTTTGTTGATGATTGTTATTGTAGATTTGTGTTATGGACACTTTA
This sequence comes from Indicator indicator, assembly GCF_027791375.1. Lineage (NCBI taxonomy): Eukaryota > Metazoa > Chordata > Aves > Piciformes > Indicatoridae > Indicator > Indicator indicator. The sequence continues at coordinate 79,599,432 of NC_072053.1, forward strand.
GACGATAGAGATCACAGTGGGATGAGGAGGTACGTTTTGGGGTATATAGGGGGAAGGACTAGAATGACAGAGGAGGAGTCTGTCTAAATGATGAATCTAGGAGTGGGAAGAATTAGAACGATGTAATAGTGATGTAGCTTGGAGAAAGTTGTATAGTAGAGGTATATAGAGTGGAAAAATGTTGGGGGGGGGGGGGGGGGGGGGGGGGTGGGGGGGTGATTATTCTGGGGAAGGTAGGTGTGTTAGGAGTTGGAATGGGGGTGGGTTAATAAATACATGGAAGAAACAACTAGGACCAACGCAGGGCAAGCCTATTTCGCTGCTCCATTTGGCAGGATATTGCCACTCCCGCGATTAAGAACATGACTCGGTCATGAAGGTACGGTCATGTTGATGCTCATGTACCGCTAGTGAGAGCCGTGCTAATGTGAAAAGCATCAAAACAATGAGCATTAGACAAGCTGCCAATATCGATGTAGGCCGGCTAATTGAATCTAGGACTGGATGCAGGCGATTAGGGTGATATGGGGTTGTGGTATGGCTCGATGGGGGTGGGTGGGGGGGTGTAATGGAAGCGTAGTAGATCACATTATAGTAGTATTTCGTGGTCTTTCTGTTTTAATATGGATTAATAATAGTATATTAGTTTGTAGAGATAAGATATAGGGGGGGTGGGTGGGTGGGGTGGGGTGGGGGGTTGGTTGGGGGGTGGTTGGGGGGGTGGTGGGGGGTGTGGTTTGTGGTGGGGTGTGGGGGGGGGGGGGGGGGTGGGGGGGGGGTGGTGGGGGTGGGTTGGGGGTGGTGTGGGTGGGGGGGGGGGGGGGGGGGTGGGGTGGTTGGTTGTGGGTTGGTGGTTATAGTATAATAGTTATTAACATAATGAGAGGAGTAAATAAATGTAGGTGGATTAATTGAGGATTAATTATTAAGGAAAATAGAGGACAAACAAATATGCGGCTCATGATATATCAATTCCCCGACTATAAAACCAAAAATACAATATTTGAGTTGAAAGTTATGTAGAATGAAGAAGGTAAAAAACTTTGTACTGCTATTAATTATGGAATAAAAGATTGGTAGTGTATACTAGTAATAAATATTATAACAAAAAGATGCAGGAGAGCCTGACTTCCGCACTTTTGTATAAACAATGTAGTATAATGTATATTAGATTCTACAAAGAGCTAAGGAAACATATCCTTATATCCAATCTTAGCACTGCCCGGACAACACACCACCAGGCTTACCTTAAATAGGCGAAAATCCTCCCGTCGACGATGTATCACCATGAGCGAATCAAGCGAGCGATGGTACCATATCAAGAACAACCCATCATTCCTGCTCAGAAAACAATAGTGCATTGAATGATTATACACTATTCCTTATCCCCACCCCAGCAAAGCCTCTGAAATTAAAAGCATATCGACGGACTGTTAAAGAGCTATTGAAGGGCATTGGTACATGTGGGGGCAACTGGATAGTCATCGTGGCAGCAAATTTAGCAGAAGCTACTTGCCTGGCCCACTTAATGCGCGCGAGATCCGTAACGCAGTCCTCGCTCTTATCCCAAAACATAGACGTATTTGGGGGGGGTATGTACACTTGGAAGCATATAAGTCTCCATGGTATGGCACATAGGGAAAGGGGCTGGAAAAAGGCACTCGTGCAGTTCTTCCTCCAGTATGTGTGAAAGGCCAAAAACCGCATCTTCGTACCCGTATTGTCTTTGCACTCAGGGGCCTGGATGTACTAGTATGGATGTAATGAGAAAGGATGGAGCGTGAATACCCAATGTGTGGCCATTCTAAGGAATCTAGGACATTCGGGGAATGGTCAATTATGCGGAGACTGTGAGTGAATAGAGTTGTACTCGTTGCAAAAGTCAGACAAGTGAGAAGAAAGATTTCCAAACTCGAATGAGAGCTTGAAGAACAAGAAGGGGCGAACCACAAATTAATATTTTGATTATTCAACTTTAGCGTACTTCGCACTCTGGGGTTTGGTCCAAATAATAATCCTGGCTTTGCCTCCTATACCTGAACTTCTGCTAATAAACATCTTGAGAGGTGGCAAAGACATAAAACTTTGGTTGGTAATATTTTGAGATGGTGCTTCTTGGTTGAAATATTGATAAAAGATGTTTATAGTAATCTAAGTATTGTAATCACGAGTACGTATAAGAAAGGATTTAACATTGAAATCAAATGAATGATAAAAAAGTACTGAACTCTTGTGCGAGAACCGTGACGTGACCGCAAGATGGTATGATAAGGGTTGAGATTTATTCGGTATTGCCGCCAAGCTGGAGTTCAATTGCATCTGCAAGATGGCTTCGTGTTTCTGCAGGCAGCATTGATAACATAGGCAATTTGGTCTACTGTGAATAATACCTCAGCTTATTCCTTTTTCATTTTCAGCCTGACCGCAATGAGAGTCTGTGATGAAGGAAACTGGGGCAGCGCTAGATCTCTGGGGAGAGCGGACACTGACTAGAGCTGGTCATGACCTGACGGCCTGAAAGAAGTAGTCCATCACATACTGACGCTCAGGCTCAGATATAAGAATGAAGTTAACAAGAAGGAAGTGGGGGAGTATGGTCCAGCGTCTAATCCCTTCCCGAAATCAACTTATTCAAGCTTAGAAGCAGCCCTACTTCCCCAGATGAACCGCCGCGAGACCATCGTCCCCATAGCTGAATGGGCCATAGAGACTCAACATCTCTCTCTTTCGGTCTCTTCGATTCGCGCGGCGTCAGTAATAGGCTTTTGAACATTATTTGTTATTAATTCGGGGCTTCTATCGTATTATTAGCTTTGGCTCAATTTTTTTTTACCTTCCTCACCACTGCCAACTCCCTCTTGGCATTTACAGAGGGAGTGATAGAGGGCTCGTTGTGGGCATCATGCCTCCAGGTGCCAGGCCATAACCTAAAGGGGTGGGGGGGGTGGGGGTATGAAAATATCAAGATAAGGAGTATTGGTTTGTACTCCTGTGCCATCACAATTCACTTGCTGTACGTCTAGTGCTCCATGTTAGCATGCGAGAGAGATGTGTCACTCCTGTGCATAACACTGCCTGCAGGTGCATGCAGGGACATTGCTCATTTTATCTTGATGGCGCCGTTTTTCTAGCGTCTGATCGATTCACAAACTTGGCCCAGCGGATGTCATCCCCAGTTAGACTGCTTCAGGCATCCGCCTCGATGTGTGGCACGGAAACATGGGACCACCCACAATGCTCAAGGCTAGCCTCGTGCATCTCGTCCCACCACGCCATCCCTGCCGACCTGTGCTTGGCCAAAACAGTAGCCTCACGAGCCAGGCCGCCAGTACTCACTGCATTTACCTTTGACCCCCAAACCGCACGATCCTTTCAGCTCATGCTAGTACATGCTAGAGCTAAGAAGATTTTGGCTGCAGCCATTACTCCATAAAGATATTGTTGAGTTTGCATTGCCTTCAAGATAAGAATTCCTTGAGATCTCACCAAGTCTAGGTGGGCGAGTGCGGGGGTAGCAAAACTGGGGTGGGTGGGGGGGTGAGATATAGGTTAGAGTTTTTAGTAAAAAAAAGAGGACATAGGAAATGATTATAGTGGAGAGGTGGATGTGTAGATAGTTGTAGAGTAGAAAATGAACAACATATGTTTATGATGATAAAGGAATGGTATGTTGATAAAGGTTATATATTGTCTGGTGGTATGGGGTTTGTTGGTGTGGGGGGGTTGGGGGTGGGGGGGGAGTGTGGTGTTTTGGTGGTGAGTTGGTAGGGTTGGGTGTGGTGGTGTGTGTTGGGGGTTGTGGGGTGTGGGTGGTGTGGGGGGTTGTGGTGGGTGTGTGGGGGTGGGGGTGGTGGGTGGGGGGGTGTGTTGGGTGTTGTTGGGGGGTTTGGGTGTGGTGTGGGGGGGGTGTGGGGGTGGGGGGGGTGGGTGTGGGGGGGGTGGGGGTGGGGTGTGTTGGGGGGTGGTGTGGGGGGTGGGGTGGGGGGGGTGGGGGGTGGGGTTTGGTTGGGTGTTGGGGGTGGGTGTGTGTGGTGATGAAAGATTTGTGTTGAATTCGAGACAAGTAGAAAAAAACACATCTTTGACCTGTATGTGTACGTTGCTGACAGAGAGTAGAGACAGCGTAGCGACAAGACATGTGACAGAAGAGCTTAGATGGGTAGTTAGTGCACATCATCGTCGCCCATGTACATTTCCCCAATCACAGATGCTACTCGAATTATAGATGAATAAACACACACACAAATCTTAGAGGTTTGATAGGATACAGGACATTATAATGATTGACAAAATTACAAGGATTACATGTATGTAGTTCAAGTTATAGTTGATAAGAATAATTGAATATTTTAAAAGTATTTTTGGAATAAAAAGAGGGGGGGGAGGCGAATAGAAACGCGGCTATTCGCTCACCCTTCAGTGACGTCCAGATGATTGACAAACGACTTACAATTCAATAGCGACTAAATCTATCCATGACCCGTATTCTGGGAAGCTGAGAAGAACAGATGACAGCGCACCTAACCGCACCAAATGGAATACAATAAGAATCAATCGCACAGAGTATCCGGCTAAAAACGACAAACAGAAACACGCCAAACAAACCAACCACCACCCCCACGACATAAGTCCACCAAATCCAACAAAAACAAATTCCACATTTAAGATCTTGGAGTGTCGACAGATGGCAGCTGACGGTGTACCAATGAAAGACGTCCAATCTTGTGCTATGACCCTTTAGCTCGCTGTGTACTGCTCTGTCTAGTAGCAGGCGGCACTCGCCTGTGAACTGCCTCTTACCATTCTAATTCAGATCAACTGCGATATCCTTTCCATCTCCTACTGCGCCCAGCCACGCGTCATCTCTTAGTCTATAAGCATTCTTCATTCCCATCCAGCTTACCATACCAGTTGTCCAATCCACCCCTTAGAACAACCCAAAGAACTCCGCATGTAACATCACACCAATCCACGAGAGCCACACCAAAGACCAACTCGACGCTGCTCCTCACATCTCACATCTGCCTCTATCGCACAAACACACTTCCTCAAAGACGAACTGAAAACCTCGCTTGTCTTCGCGGCTAGCATGCCAAGCTCTCCACAATCGTGCACTCGCAAACATACAAAAAACTCTCGGGGAGGCACTGAAGAAACCACGCAAACAACGACAAATCCCCTTGTAACCCCAATTTCAGCGTTGGCACAACGAAACTAATGCTCTTCGTGCCACCCCCTACCATCAGCCTTGCCATCCCTCTCCCAATCTCGCCTCACCCTTTGCTTCGCTTCTGCACACCCATTCACCCCTTACACATCGCCCACGGACCCTTAAAGGACGCGAGTAACAGGAGAAGTGGGTGATAAAGAGATGTGATAGGTATATGAAGGAGGGACAACTGTGAAATAGAGAGGGGATGGAGTAGTAGTTAGACAGTTTGAGAGGGAATGTGTTGGATGGTGTAGTTATTTAATGTGAAAAGGTTAGGATTGGTAGTGTTGTTGAGATTGGTTGATGGTATGATGAAGATTGATTTTTTGGTTGTGTTTCTATGGTGTTTTTTTTATTGGATTAGTATTTTTACATTTTGTGGTTGTTTTGTTGTTTTATAGTAATAATTTGTATTAAGATTATCTATTAGTTTAAGTGTATGGTAGGAGGGTCTATTAGAAGGGTAGGTTTTATGGTGGTATAGTTTATTGTGAAAGGGATGTGAGTAGACAGATTAGTTTGTTATTTTAGTACATTTTTATGTATGGGGGAGATATGTGTCAGTGGGTTAATTAGATATTTATGGATAACATATTTAGAATGATAAGTGTAGTAGTTATGAGATATAAAGTATGTATTATATTTAGGGGGGGGGGTTTATGGTTATTGAATAAGATAGATTATTTTTGTGTATGTTATTTAGTTGGTAAATGAATAGATTATGAAGGAAGAAAGATAGTGTTATTTGCTTGAATTGGTACACATTGGGGACTATTTAGGAAAAAAGGTCAGAGACTTTCAAATATGGGGGGTTTTTATTATTGGTAGAAGTGTGAAATGGTTAAGAGTTGTATAGTTGGGAGGTTTGGAGAGTGAGATGGTGAGGACACGGTGGATGCACAGGTCGCGTATGAGGGATATGGAGAGGTAGAGAGATAATTAGGATCTGGACGTGCACAACAATGTAGGTATGACTGTTTGATATAGAAAGACTGAAGAGGGGTGTAGATGTAGGTATAATAATATTGTTAAGATTATGGGATATGAAATGGTGGTTGTATGAGTTTTTGTGGGATTTAAGGTAGTGAATAAAAAGTAAGATATAAGAGTTTAATGGAGGGGGTGGTAGTATGTGGGGGAGTGGGTGAGGGATAGGTGGGGGTGGATGTGGTGTGGGAAGGTGTGATATGTAGGGTTTGTGGTTTAGTGGGGGTGTGTGTGGGGGGGAGTGGGGGTGGTAGTGGAAAGAGGGTTAATTATTGGATTGGTAAGAATTGGAGGGGATTGGGGGGGGAGGTTTGAATGATGGTTGAGGTGGGTATGGGTCTAGGTGAAGGCGGGAGATCTTAGAGTGTATTTATGAGAGGATCATAAAGATTAGAGGGTAGTAGTGATAATTGGGACTTATGATGGTTAGTGTAATATGTTATGGACTGAAGTAGTTGAAGGGGTTGGTGGTAGGATGGGGGGTACAGTAGTATGTATGGGGGGATATGAGTTAGGATGAGTTCATATTGTTGGGTGTTCTTATTTGATGAAGTTTTTTTGGTGGGATGTATTGGGGGGGGAGGAGGTAGGTGGGGATTGAATAGGGTGATGATGATGTTTAGTTTGTAGATGGTGAGGGGGTGATGGAAGATAGAATAAGGGGACTAGATAAGTAATGAGGGTGTTCTGATAGTTTTGTAGTGTTTATATGGAGTGTAGAAGATTAATGAATTTTGGGAAAGAAGGGATATAGTACATATTATATGAAATGAAGTGGGGATACACTATAGAGAGTGAAGGGAAAAGAAAATGGGATGATGAGGATGGATGAGGAATGATGGTATTTTGGGATGAGATGGTTATGAGATATGATACAGTACGGGTATGTATTATTGTTACAGATATATGGTGTAAGATTTATTTGAGGATTGTATGTTTGTAGGAGGGGGGGGGAAGGTTATATAAAGATGAATAAGAAATTTATTGTGTAGATATAAAAGAATTTATTGGAGTGGGGTGGATGTGTTTGTGGTTATGATGTGACACTTCATGTTGAGGTATAGAGAGAATTGTGGTGGTGATTTATAAAAGAATTTTTTGGAGTTTGGGGGATTGGTTGTAATAATGAAATGGACAGTGATGTATATGTGGGGTTAGAATATTAAGAATTGGAAGAAGATATTAAGATTTTTAGAGGTGTTGGTTGAAGAGAAGGTGTTGGGAGGAGTTATAGGAAGGAAGAAGTGGGTGTGTGAGGGTGTTATTGTTGGAGTGTGTTGTGGGTAGAAGATGTTGGGGGTTTGAGGGGAGTTGGGAGGAAGTAGTTGAGAGGAGTAGGATTACTTGGGGTGGATTACGACAGATGTTGAGGGAATTGTAAAGATGAGGAGTGTGAGGGAGAGAGAGGTTGGCGGGATTTACCTAAAACTGCAGGCTCGATGCCCTTCCCTCCTCGCCTACCTATGCCCTGTCCGACTTTACAATGAACAACCAGTCTATAGTAAGCAGGCAACAGCAATGAAAATCAACAACACAAACGACCTAGAGTTCGTCTCCACTCTCTGAACTGAGTTTACTACACATGGCTGTCAGAGTACACAAACAAAGATATTGGTTGGTATAATGTGACAAAAATAAAGATTACGTAATTTATGCCAAGTTGGTTAGAAAGATTCGGTAAGTGATGAATCTTAATGTAGTTTTGGGTTTAATAAAACAGGTTAATAAGGCGAGAGGGGTTGTGAGGTGGTGTGTGGGTGGAGATTAATTGTCTGGATAGGTATATTTTGGAGTGGTGTGGAATTGTATAGATATTGTAGATTACAAGGTTTATTTATATGTAGAGTGAGGGAAACGGTAGAATTGGGGGGGAGGGGTGTGGTAGTAGATACTAGGATGATGATATAGTGTGGGGAAAATGAACTGAATACAGGATGATATTCATACATATGGAGGAGTTAGATGTCAGACTATTTACTCTCTAGTGTGTCATGCTTACATTAGTATGATCGCATATGAGGATAGATAAATAATATAACAAGAAGTGATGACAGATTGTATCTATGGATATAATGTAATTAGGGGGAATAATATCTATATCGGTGATAAATTAATCTAGTAATACTAATATAAATCGACAAAAGGTATAACCTGTAATGACACAGAGAGATAGAATAGATGGATTAGGGTGATAGTAACAAAATGGGGTCTTTGAATGGGTTGATGTGGTTCATAGGGTCTTCTAAGAGGCTGTGGTAAGTACAATATGAGAATGTGTATAGGAAGACACATTAATGGTTTGAAGTTGAATATAGGAAGAAGAATATTATATTTGGAATAATGATGAAGGTGAAGGGAGGAGTGTAGATTAGTTACTGAATGAAGAGACTATGTATTAAAAGTAGAGAGATTACGGTAGAATGAAGGTAGTTATAGTTAAAATGAGCAAAAGTATAATAAGACTAAGAGATTATATTACAGAATAGTTGTATAAAGGAGGATAAAGAATTTAGATGAGACACATAGTTTAATGATGTTATTGAGTGGGAAAATGATTATTGTTATATCTATTGGGGGAATTTGAAGGGAGTGATTCGTAGAAGAATGTGGTCTAAATATACAATGCTTAATAACTTCCACATAGATGAGAAGTGGAAGAAAAGGAGAGAGATGCTATATAAATTATTTATATTGTAGAGTAAAGACTGGCTTAGACACTATCTTGAGGTGGAATGATATGGGGGAGAGGGAGAAGAAGTCAATGTGGACAGTATTTCTATGTGATAAGAGTACATAACAAGATGCTCTACTCTAGAACTGAAGGATGGCGTTTTGAGGATAAAGGATGTACATGCAATTAGTTGATTTCGTTAGAGATGACTGAAATGGTGAGATAGCTGTGATTAATAATATGAAAAATGGATAGCTAGGGATGGAGCATGTTAATGAAGAATTTATTCGATGAAAAATAAATTTATGTCTGGCGATAGTAAGAAATCCACTCTGTACCCTCAGACTGTATCGCTAGGTTTGTGTGTGTTAGCGGCTGGCGGGGGTTGTTGCTGGCCAATAATTGTAGAACCCGGCATGAGCCGGGGGTCTGCTATCTCATCCCGATTGCGGCTCGTCATGCTGTCGGAAACCTGGATTCATTACTACTGCAGAGGCCTAAACACGCTCACCATATCTTCAGCGCACATGAGTGAGGAAAAAAGCAAACGAATCCACGAAACGCGGAGCCATAGTATGCAGACGGTCCATACGTCATGGTCAAGGAGCCGCAGTACCATACTCTCAACGAGTTCGAACAGATCGAACAGGTGAATGTTTAACTACTAGCATTTTGCTGTGTTATAGGCGCTAGCCTTACGACAATGAGACTGAGGTCGTTGCCATTGTCAAATCTATGGATCAAGTTAGAATTCACATATGATTAGCACTAGAGGGCAGAACCAGTATAGGGGGAGTGTATCTGAAAAGTCTCTTGTGGGAGGGGGGTGGAGTTAAAATTAATACAGTAGAGAGAAGAGTTACACACATATTAAAGAGTGTCTAATATATGTGTATAATTATAGAAGAATGGATTTATAATATGGGTGGGTAGTTATTATTTTTTGAGTGTTAGTCACTTATACGGGTAATAAAATTTTCTATTCTATTAAACACACTATTTGATTTGTGTTGTATTGACACATAAGGTAATTGATGATGTATTGGAAGAGAAGATGAGTGGTAAGTGAGATTTTTAGTATAGGAGTGAGGTAAAGTTTCGGTAATTGGTATATGTCAGAAGTTGATGTGGTGAAAGATAATATGATTTTTTTTATAGAAGAGTATATTTATTATATAATAGTCATAGAATTTATATGTCAAATAAGCAATACATTGATGTGTTGTGAGGTGGTAAATGGTTAGAGATGATGGGGATTTTAGGGGAATTAAGGTATGGGGGAAAATGAGAATTGTGTTGGGTGGTTGGAATGAGATAGTGGGTGAATTTTTTGGGTTGTATGTAGAACATTGAGTACAAAACAAATGTAGAGAGGACAAGGTTTTGTAACATAATTGGTGTGGTGGGGTGGATTGAGGGGTGTGGGGGGGGGGGTGGTGGTTTGTGTGATGATGAATAAGTGTTGAATTTATTATATTGAAATTTAGAGGTTATGGGAGGTAATATATTATTGGTATGGTGGAGTGAAGTGGTATTAGGTGGGTCATGATGATAGAAAGTGGATGGTAAATAATGTAGTGAGTAGTGGTTTATGTTTTGAGGGGGTGGATATACATGTTAGTAGGGGAAAGGGAATAAACCCCCTACAAACGTGTACTACTGTCAGTAAGAACTCGTTAGTGCACTTTGTTATATATATTCTCTGACCCCCATTAGGAAATGTAGGATACGAAAGTCCTGTTTAGCACAATTTGACTCCTTATCGGCTGTCCACAAATCTATATGTTCTAGAATGGTGACATTAAAAATAATTAAATAATGTGGACTATAGATTAGCTTCTTCTTTCATGAAGTGGATAATGATCTATTGTGAGATATAGATAGCTGTTTCATGCAAGACGTGGATGAGAGGTATAAGTGGAAGTGGGTAATAGAGAGGGGGGGGGGGAAGAGGGACAAGTGTATATTAAGAGTGTATACAGATTAGTTTTATTATTGGGTGGGTTAGTGTAGGGGGGATTATGAGTTTATTTTTGACAAGATCGGATAAATTGGGGGGGGGTATTTAGGTATGGTGATGATGTTAGATGAGTGTGGTAGAAGTATATATTGAAATATGATTGACAACAGGATGAGACAAGGACACTGGTGAGGGATGAGACAGAGGGAGTATGTAGACGTATGATATGGATTAGTGAGTAGTAGTGATTATGGATTATGGGGGGGGACAGGAGTGTGATGGTAGTAATGGATTGATGTGAGAGGAGAAGGAGAGGAATGTGGAGGTGGAAGTGGATTATAGGTATGTAGTGTGGGGAAGGAGATATGTAAATTTAATTAGATTAGGACATTTGATGTTGAAATTTATCTAAATGGAGTACAGTTGGAGTATTTATTTGATTTTTAATGGTGATAGAAGACAGAGTGGGTGAGTGTGGAGGAGGAGGGGAGTGTATATTTGTGTTTATTATGTGGAGGTTTAGGAGCGGGTCTTTTTAAAGGATGGCTGAGTTATTAATAGGAGGCTTTTTGTTTTTTTTTCATTATTTAGGGTGACACTTAAGAATGTGGGATGATAGGTGTTTGATGGTCATGGGTGTCATGGCGTGATTTGATAGTTGAGTTCTTGTGGCGGGGTTGGGGAAGAATTATGTTTTATTGTGTTTTGTAGTTGACATGTATTTTAGTGGGAGATAGAGGAAGGATATTTGAGAGGGGATCTTGGTATGATATGGTGGTGAGGAGGAAATGTGGGATTTATAGTGAAGGCGCGTTAGGGTTTTACATGTTGTGAGTGACTAGATTATTACATGGATAATGTGTTGATATTAAGTCGTGATATTTATGTGATATAGTTGATTATAGTTGTGTTTTTGGTTATGACAGTAGTGGAGGTAATTACAGACATAGAGGAAAGATGTGGGGGGGGGGTGTTAGGGATGTGTTTATAGACAATTAGGATAATTTTCAGGTATATATATACGGGGTTTGGGAGGGATTTTCTTATCTCTCTTATGTAGTCAAGGGAGTACGTCTAATGAGATGGTGTGATAATTTATCATGGGACTATAAGAGGAGAAGGTATGTAAAGGTTGTTCAATGTTGTGAGAAATCTTAGGGTTCAAGTCAGAGGAGTGAATGAGAGCTTGTTAGAGGGGGGATTGATGTGGTAATCGGAGGGTTAATCTTTAATAGATTAGGCTTGCATGGTTTGCGTGTTTCTGTTTATGGTCTTGGGATTCTGAGACTGGTTAGAGGGTTGGAAGATCAATCAAATATTTGGAACTGTAAGAGGAATGGCAGATAAGGCTGAGGTTGAATGGAGGTGTTGATTTGTTTAAGGGTGAATGCTAATGATTGCACACTGAATAAGTGTATAGTAAAATTAGAATAGTTGAGGTTTTTTTGGGGGGGGGGGGGGTTTAGTGGGAGTGTGTTTATAATTTATGTGGATACGTATAAAGATTGAGGAGAATTCATATAGGTTAATGAATATGTTATGGATCGAGCAATCCTCATGAAGTTTTAATAAGGAACAAGTGGCAGGGCCTCCTACATCTTGGGGAGGAATAACAACAGGACACTCCAGGTACACCGTTAGGGCCGCCGGCCGTAGGACAAGCTAGGCTCTACTAGAGAATGGCCTCTGGTGGCGAGACTGCTGGTGGACTGCTAAGTGTCTCGCTCATGGTAACTAACTAGGTGCACCTGGTGGCCGAAGAGAGGACGATAGGGATTAGGGCCTGGGAGATGCAATCAAGAGAGGTGTGTCTCTGCAGGTCTTAGGGAAGTTCTTGCTACCAGTGTCTACATACTCTGCCGGGCTGGTCGAGGCCACCACGCTGGAGAACTGTACTGCTGTCCAAGCTTTTAGGGTGTGCCCTACCTACCCCCCAAGGGTGGACAAAGGAACCTGCCTGTGAGTAATCCAACTGAGTCCGACCTGTGGGATTATATGGCCAACCATGAGTATAGCATTTAGGGACTAGGTTGCATCAGGCCACCCATAAGAATCCTGAAGCCTGGCTGTTTAAGTCTGGAGACAGAGAAGACTGGAGACGTTCGCAAGTTAAGGACAGATAAAATTAGTAGATCCTATCATCATAAGATTTTTGCAGTATGACAACGGCAAGTTATCAGAGAGCAGGATGTCGATCCTGTTGCAGAGTAGAGGGCCCTGGGGCTAGAGGGGAACCTTAGTCCAGGGCTGGGCTGGTGGGCAGAGCGTCCAATATCGGTTTATGAATTGAACAATGTGCTAAGTGGCAGGGTTCTAGCACTATGACTAACGTTCTAACCAAAATCCACCCAAGAAATGGAGCAACATCGCTACAGTCTGGGGTTACCCAAAATAAAAAAAAATTAACAGAGTGGCTGAAGAGAAAGCCAGACAGAAAGGGACCTGGGGGTGCTGGTTGATAGTAGGCTGAACATGAGCCAGCAGTGTGCCCATGTGGCCAGGGAGCCAATGGCATCTGGCCTGGATCAGGAATAGTGTGGCCAGCAGGACAAGGGAGGTTCTTCTTTCCCCTGTGCTCAGCACTGGGTCAGGCCACACCTTGAGTCCTGTGTCCAGTTCTGGGTCCTCGCAATTCAAGAGAGATGTTGAGGTAGTGGAACGTGTCCAGAGGCAACAAAGCTGGTGAGGGGTCCGGAGCACAGGCCTGTGAGGAGAGGCTGAGGGAGGCTGGGGATGTTTAGCCTGGAGAAGAGGAGGCTCAGGGGAGACCTCATTGCTGTCTACAGCTACCTGAGGGAGGTTGTAGCCAGGTGAGGGTTGGTACTAATCTGTACTTAATAGCTAGGCCTCCTGGGCAGACAGCTAGCGGATTGAAACGAGGGGACAGTTCTCAAACTCTGGGCCAGGGAGTCTGGGGCTGGATAATTAACGAGGATGATTCCTTGCTCACTTCAAGGGAGCGCGAATAGTGTGGATTGCACGCAAGCTGGGATCTGATTATCGTCTGCTGGCAAGTGGGCAGTAGCAAAGTCGGTTATCATCCATTTCCCCTGGCAGATGTTCAATGAACCCTGGATGGAGCGACTTAGTGCCATAGTCTATTGATTGGATAGGCTAGGTGATAGTTGGACTGATGAATCTTGGAGGTCTCTTCCAAACCTGCTGATTTCTAATATTGGATTTCTATTATTCTTGGTGTCATCAATGTGTATAAATATCTGAGGGCTGGTGTCAAGTGGATGAGAGCAGCTCATTTTGGGTGGATGTCTCATGGACTAAATCAAGGAAACATGTTCATTAAATTAACACCAGTAGATTGCAGCTCTACATGACAAGATACATTCTTTGAACAGTGATGAGGATAGGAACAGAGCACATGGAAGCCAAAGGCTTGCGACCAAGGGGGTTGTGGACCATCTCCTCTTCTGGTATGAGAGCTTTCAAAATCGCATCCTGGATGGGGCACTGCATGTGCAGACTACCCGCAATACCCTGCGTGGAAGTCGAGGAGTGGGGGCGGTTGCGACACTGATGAATCATTTCCGATTCTCCTTCGTCAGGTCCTCTGATATACACCACTGTGATGGACGGGTAGAGGGATAGGGGGTGGAGCGTGTGTGACATTTGGAGTGGTCAAGGGGCGCCTCGCCGCAGGCGCGGCAGGAGCCCATGAGTGGACACAGCACTGGATGCGGGTTAGCAGCATGAAGGCATATAGAGTGCTGGATGTGGCGGTTATGGGATAGGAGGGGGGGGGTAGTACTAGTATATGTCTAGATTGTAATAGTATTATATGTGGTGAGGTGTGGGATTGGGATGGTATTGTTTGTTGTATAGAGTTGATGGGGTTGGATGGGTTATTGGGTTTGGAATAGAAAGGATATGGGTGGTGGGGATGAAGGTGAGTTGAGATATATGAGGGTGTTGGGAGCGGCTGCGAGGTGAGTAATGTGAGAGACAGAGTTGGGAAGATGTATTGGGGGGTAAGGGAGGTTGTAGGTCAAGAGGCGCTAGCTCCTTACATGCTTGCTAAGCTTGGAGGCCACGCAAAATCTTAGCGCAAGGTTTTTTCACTCTGTGGACTCATGACTTCTCTCTCCTCTACTGAATTAAAAACCATCTGTTAGAAACTTTTTCTGTTCTCAGAGGAAGCTGTAACAAAACTGAGCCTCTTCCATTTACTTCCTCTTGTAGGTATTCTTTTCACTATACAAGGAATTAGATACTTGTATTCTTCCTTCTCTAGTTTGTTCTTGCCTTCCTATTTGTGACTTTTAAACCTAAACTTAACTAGCCTTCCAATGCTTCCTCATCCACACTTGCCACTAGGGACCCAAATTCATAACTTCCTTCCCTTATATTCTATGTGGTAAGGCATCTTCTGTTCTCCAAATCCCTTATATCCAATCCCTTATATCCAATCCCTTATATGTAGGACCTTTATGGTTCATCTCCAAGACCCAGAATCCTTCCCAACAAACTGTGCAGACTGACTTTCCTTGTTGTTACTAGATAGTACCACTCTGGAGGCCACTGTGGCCTCCTGAATTTCTGGGGAGATCACAACAGTGCTCTTAGTTAAAAAACTGGGAAGGGATATTTCTTGGACGGGGTAGGTATCCAATTATTTTAATGGACTACTTACTAACTGAAGGGCTGTGTTTTAAAATATTTATGGTAAACAGAGCCTACAAGAAGGTTGGAAAGTGACTGTTTACAAGGGCTTGTAGTGATGGGGTGAGGGGCAATGGTTTGAAATCAGAGAAGAACAGATTTAGCTTGGATGTTAGGAACAAGTTCTTTACCATGAGGGTAGTGGAACATTGGAACAGGTTGCCCAGGGAGGTGGTTGAGGCCCCATCCTTGGAGATATTCAAAGTCAGGCTCAACAGGGCACTGGGCAACCTGATCTAATCAAGGATGTCCCTGCTCACTGCAGGGGGATTGGACGAGATAACCTTTGGTCATCCCTTCCAACCCAAACCGTTCTATGATTCTATGATTCTACAATTAGCATGTTCAAATGAGGTATATCAAATGAAGACCCCCTTTGCAAATTTAAACTGAATGCAGTCATGCATTGCTGTCTTCAAGGTGCAAAGTAAACTGTTACAGTCAGTTTTGCAGCCTGTGTAAACAAATTCACACAGTAACTAATAAATTCTGTTTTAAAACTGATTTAATTTAAATGTGTAAATTTTGGAATATTTCAAATCTTCAGCTGAGTTAATCACTCCTTATAATATCAGAATATCAAAAATATCTAATACTTGCTTTTGGAAAATATTTTTATACTCTTCACACATCAGAATTCTCCTAATATTTTCCTACTAATTTTATTGTCTAAATATATTCAAAACCAGAAGGCTTCATTGTAGAGTTGAGGTTTGCTTATTTGGGGTTTTTTTTGTTTGTTTGTTTCTAAGTATTAACTTTTTGTATTTTTACAAGGTGTTAAGGAAGAAAACAACAAAAAAAATATGTTCAGTTAACAAGGACATAAAATGCTTCTAACCCTTTAAATACACAATAATTTAACTTAATTTGCTGTAATTGCATTACAAGTGCTTTTTTCCCCCCAATGGTAGGTATTACAAGCAACGAGTTAATCACATTTCTATAAACAATCATCATCTTTCTTGAAAATTTAATTTTCATCTAATTGAATGGTGTTTTCTAGATTTAGCAATAAAACTTGTCTAGTCTGCCTACTGTCCACATCTTGTTACCTCACATGACAATTTTACATAAATCATGTTTCATTCACAAATTCTCCATGCTGTAAGCAAAACAATTAAAAATTATTATTTCACAATGTAGTGCATAGTATTAGTCATCCTAAGACCATGGGAAAAAGACAAAGCTAACATATGCTTCTAACAGAACAGCTTTCTCCCACTTCTCATGCCCCTGCTCACTGTTTTGTTGCTTACTTAGTGAAGCACATGATTCATTTAAAGACGAGGAGTCATTTGCATTTAAATTATATGCCTAAAAAATATTAAGCATTTGCTCATGTGTCTTATGAATACAGAATCTAATTTAGTACTTGCATAGAAGTAGTTAACTTTTTGCTGTCAAACATCCCAGAAAAAACCCTGCACAATCTAAATGAAACAGTTAAAGGCTAAGAATGGCATCCCCATCTGCTTGAAAACATGGAAGAAAACAGAATATGATGGAGATTTAACAACTCCTGTAATGATGGAGTGTATTCCTAGTCAATCATTTTCAAGTCAATCAAAATGGCTGTGCCCTGGGACTGGATCTAACACATCTATTGACAAGAACATCCATTTCACAGGAACATCCATCAAAATGAACAGGCATCTGAAACCAACATTATTTACTCTTTCCTAGAGGACACTGTCCCTCAAAAGCCAAATACAGCCTCAGAATAGGGGCTGCCCCTCTGGCTATTACAGCTCCTTGACTTCAACCTGACAATTAGTAAGAAGTATTCACATACTCACATGTGAAAAAAAAAAACTATTTGCAGATTATTAATTGAAAGAAAAAGTATCTCTAGATTGTTGAAAATGTATGCGCAGAGAATGGACACCTCATTGCTGTCTACAAACACATGAAAGGACATAGTAGAGAGGCTGGTGCTGGTCTCTTCTCCCAGGTAATTAGTGGAAAGCAACCCTTAAGAACAAAGGAGTGCAGGATGGTTGGACCTACTTCAAACAGGAACTCTTGAAGGCACAGGAACAGGCTGTCCCAATGTGCTGAAAGATGAGCCAACGGGGGCGGCGACCAGCCAGGATGGGCAAGCATCTTCTGAAGGAATTAAGGAGAAAAAGAGGGTATATTGCCTTTGGAAGGGGAGGGGGGGTGTAACTCGAGATACATTTAAGGACATTGTTAGATCATGTAGGAGAAAAATTAGAGAGACAAAAGTCCAGATGGAACCTAAACTGACCACTTCTGTGACAGACAATAAAAAGCATTTTTATAAATACATTAATGGTAAAAAGAGGGGCAGGAAGAACCTCCACTCTTTATTGGACTTGGAGAAGGAAACTGTAACTAAAGATGAGGAAAAGGCAGAGGTACTAAATACTTTCTTTGCCTCAATTTTCAACAGTAAGACAGGAGGGCTTCAGGATAACTGGCCTCCTGAACCAGCAGATGCAGTCAAGGAGCAGAGTAGTCCCCTTGAAATCAATGAGGAAGCAGTCAGAGACTTGCTGAGCCATGTGGATCCTCACAAGCCCATGGAACCAGATGGGATCCATCCTAGGGTACTGAGAGAACTGGCAGATGAGCTCACCAAGCCCCTGGCCATCATTTACCACCAGTCCTGGCTCACTGGAGAGGTCCCAGATGACTGGAAGCTGGTCAATGTGATGTCTATCCAGAAGAAGGGCTGGAAGGAGGAGCCAGGGAATGACAGGCCTGAGAGTGTGACCACAGTGCCAGGCAAGACTATGGAGCAGATCACCTTGAGGGCAATCACAGCACACCTGCAGGATGGCCAAGGGATCAGGCCCAGCCAACATGGATTCAGGAGGGGCAGGTCCTGCCTGACCAACCTGATCTCCTTCTATGACCAGGTGACCACCTGGTGGATGTGGGGCAGGCTGTGGATGTAGTCTACCTGGACTTCAGCAAGGCCTTTGACACCATCCCCCACAGCAAACTCCTGGCCAAGCTGTCAGCCTGTGGCTTGGACAGCAGCACTCTGTGCTGGGTTAGGAACTGGCTGGAGGGCCAGGCCCAGAGAGTGGTGGTGAATGATGCCACTGCCAGCTGGCAGCCTGTCACTAGTGGTGTCCCCCAGGGATCAGTGTTGGGCCCCATCCTGTTCAGTATCTTTACTGATAATCTGGATGAGGGGATTGAGTCCACCGTCAGTAAGTTTGCAGATGACACCAAATTTGGGGCAGGTATCAATCTGTTAGAGGGTAGGAGGGCTCTGCAGAGGGACTTTGACAGGCTGGACAGATGGGCAGAGTCCAACAGGATGGCATTCAACAAAGTGCTGAGTTCTGCACTTGGCCACACAACCCCATGCAGAGCTACAGGCTGGGGACAGAGTGGCTGGAGAGCAGCCAGGCAGAGAGGGACCTGGGGATACTGGTTGACGCTAGGCTGAACATGAAGCAGCAGTGTGTCCAAGTGGCCAAGAAGGCCAGTGGCATCCTGGCTTGGATCAGGAATAGTGTAGCCAGCAGCAGCATGGAAATACTGCCCTGTACTCACCATTGGTTAGGCCACACATTGAGTACTGTGTCCAGTTCTGGGTTCCTCAATTTAAGAAGGACATTGAGATACTTGAATGTGTCCAGAGAAGGGCAACAAAGCTGATGAGAGGTCTCGAGCACAAGCCTTATGAGAAGAGGCTGAGAGAGCTGGGGGTGTTTAGCCTGGAGAAGAGGAGGCTCAGGGAGACCTCATTGCTCTCTACAAATACCTGAAAGGAGCTTGTAGACAGGTAGGCGTTGGTCTCTTCTCCCAAACAACCAGCAGCAGAACAAGAGGACACAGTCTCAAGCTGTGCCAGGGGAAGTTTAGGCTTGAGGTGAGGAGAAAGTTCTTCACCGAAAGAGTAATTGGCCAGCGGAAAGTGCTGCCCAGGGAGGGGACGGACTCACCATCCCCTGGAGCCATGGTTTAGTTGTCAGGAGGTTTTAGGTATTCGGTAATAGGTTGGACTTGATGATCTCCGAGGTCTTTTCCAGCCTGGTTGATTCTGTGATTCTGTAACAAGAGGGAAGTGCCTCAAGCTGCAATTGGGTAGGTTTGCAACTGGACATGAGGAAAAAAATATTCACAGCAAGAGTGATCAGGCATTGGAATGTGCTTCCCAGGGAGGTGGTTGAGTCACCAACCCTGGATGTGTTTTAAAGGTTGTTTGCATGTGGTGCTTGGGGATATGGTTTAGGGGTGAATCTTGCAGAGTAGGGTTATCGGTTGGATAATCCTGAGGGTCTTTTCCAACCTGAATGTTTCTATAATTCTGTGATCCTTAGCTCCTCCTCCCAGTACTTTCCAGAGTAAAGAAATCTCTATGAAAAAGCCTGAAGATAACACTGAAATGTGCTAAGCTTTTTTTTTTCCCTTACAGAGAAAACTGGTCTTTATTTGATGGTTCAGCTTTTTTGTTGTTAAAATACTAACTTTTTCTAACAAACTCTTGCTTACTATTATCAAGAACTCAGCTTTTTTTTTTTTTTTTTAAACAGAGTGAACCATCAAGACAAGTTGCAAGATCTTTCTCCAAACCTCATCTTTATCACTTTGATATTCAATTGATGCTAAAAAGTTGTGGGTTTTTTTAAAGATATAGCTAAAACTGGAGCTAATATTTTGATTTATAACATCTGGAATATGTATTTGAAATTAACAATGATCTTACTGATCAAAGAGCTGTTTCAAATGGGTCTTCATTCCAGTCACATGCACGTGTTTCAGGATAAAAATATCTGAGGAGTGGGTGTCAAGTGGATGGGGTGTCAAGTGGATGGGGCCAAGCTCTTTTCAGTGGTGCACAAGAAACAGGTTCAAATTAGAACATAGAAGATTTCACCTCAACATGAGGAGGAACTTCTTTACAGTGAGGGTGACAGAGCACTGGAACAAGCTGCCCAGAGAGATTGTGGAGACTCCTTCTATGGAGACTTTCCAAACCCACCTGGATGCATTCCTGTGCAGACTGCCCTAAGTGATCCTGCTTTGGCAGGGGGGTTGGACCTGATGAACTCTTGAGGTCCCTTCCAACCTCTGATATACTGTGAGACTGTGATATTGTGATTTGAAGTTTGCTATTCCTCCTTATAGTACCACTTTTTGTGAGTCTTCCTACCAAGTTTTCATGAATTGCCAACTGCAAAGCACACCTCACTACACTTCTTTTTATTCAGTGCATCTGCCCATAAGATCCCTGTGATAACAGTACAGGTAAAATGTACCACGATACACCCATGGGTAACATAAAGACAACTGCAGCTCAGGGCCAGTGAAACGGATTCTGATCACAGGTACCCTTTGCTAAAAATAATTTTATAACCCAAGTTTTGGCTGTACAACCAAAACATGGCAGCTTGAATACAATCCATTTTACCTCATTGTGGGAGTAGATCACTGCCCACCAGGAGCTGGATGACGAGGAGAAATACGGGTAAGATCAACAAATCATATGCACAAATGCTTATCAGAAAGTCCATTTCCTTGCTAGTAAATCACTGTGCCTTTCACATTAATATTCCCTTCTCAGGAAGCATGTATATCTGCATTTTTCTGTACCTTATTTCACTGAAAAAGCATTTCTCTGTTTCTGTAATATCGCCAGCAATTTTGCAGACAAGAAAGGAGGATGCAACATAAAAGCAAAGGGGACGCAAAAACCATGCATGCACCAAGTATCTATTTTGCTAATAAATAAGCCCAGGCAAAATCCTGTTTTAATATATGAAGAAGGCAAGAACTTCTGTTATCAGTTATGGGAACTGCTTGCTTGGTAAGGATAACCAATGAGGTGCTGAAACACATTCCAGGTTTTCTCAGTGTGATTTGTAAAGCTATTAACCACTCACAGTGCTCATGAATCCATTATACTCATAAGCAATGTTCTTCAGTAATTCATCTTTTGATGTATTTAGGAAAATAAGGGTACCCCAAATTATCTAATGCAATATAATCTGGATTTATTAAAAGTTTGGGGTTTTCTTTTTTTTTGCTTTAAAATTAGTCTCTGTGAATTAAAACCAGGTTAGAGTTGATCGATCTTTACAAAAAAGTTTAAAAGCAACTTCTCCAGCGCTTACCACAAAGATCAAAGCTAATGGAAAAATGCTGTTCAAAGTCTGAAATTAAAGTTCAGTCCTTTATTAGCTTCACTATTAACTTAGTAGAACATTACCTTGAGTTCAATTCCAGATGCAAGCCCATCAGTAACTGACCTATGGCTAAGGGGAGATGCCCATAAAAGCAGGTAGAGAGTATTAACAGAAGTCATGCTAAGGTAAAAATCAGGGGTTTAGTGCAGAGAAGGATGAACTTAAGCTGCAAAAAGAAAAAGCAAGCTTACTCCTGTTGCTGCACTCTGATACTTGTTTCCTCTCCTAAAGTCACCTGCACTAGCAAGAACTGGAGCTTAATTTGGCAGAATTTGGAAAAAACAGGCACCTCAGGGCAGCTGAAATTAGTGAGAGCTTCTTTCTGAGAAAAGAAAGGATTTTCTACCCTTAAAGCTGTTCACTTCTGGTTGGTCAGAAGTAAAAGTACATGGACTGCTCCACCAAAGCAGAGAAGGTTGTATTATCCAAGTGAATATACTGAAAACAAGCAATTGTTTTCATTTGAGTCTGTAGTTGACAGTTACTCCTCACAAAAATTAAAATCAAGACATCATAAAACTACTTAATCTTTGTTGTAATAATAACTGGGCAGGCCCACTCTACATCTAACTGAAATGTGCATCAGCATTAAAAATTGCAAATTGCTGTATGGATGGTGAGTATTAGCAAGCAAGTAGCCTTAGATTGTTATTTCTCTCAGTAGCTGAGAAAAAACCCCAAGTAATTAGGAACAACACTATTGCAGTAGCTTATGATCATTAACTAATTTAGCATTGCATTAATGATTGATTGAGAAAAAAAAATTCACCCAAACCATTAACAAACTGTATTGCTGTCTATTAATATACATCAAAGCCAGTAACAGACTTCTTGAATACCTAAGATATCTAAAAAAAAAAATTCCCTAACTACTTCTTAAACCATTTTTCAATGGTTTTTTTACAAGTGGAAATTATCTCCTTATTTGCAAAGATTCCTTTGTTTACATCAGGGAAAAAAAAAATACATAAATGTGAGCATCAAAATATGTAAAACTTTGACGCACGTACACTACACTTGTAAAAACAGAAAGATGATTAGAATCTGGGGAGAAAAATCTCCACATCTGTGGGCACCATAAAAACTCTCTTACGTTTAAAAAGTTTAAATGTTTATGAAATCCCAAATATGGACTATATAAAAAGAGAAAGTAAAGGCATGCAATTCTAACATGCAAAGCTAACAATTATCCTGAACTCTGTAACAGGACCACCTCCTGCCATCCAGAAATTAAGATTAATTAAGTTACCAGCAAGCATCTTCTGTTTCTTTGTCAATTCCCAGAAGATCTGAATAGCTATAAGCCATGTCCCTGCACAGTTTCAATTATAATCATTGCTTGAAATGCAACCAATTCTCTGTTGGTTGGTTGTTGGGGTTTTTGGGTTTTGTTTTTGTTTTTCTCTGCAGTGGTATCATCCCGCTAGTCTGTCATATAATAAAACCCCACAAATTGTATGTTATCATTAAACACCACACCACCTCCCCCACCCCTGATTTTTAATTCTTCATTTGCTAAATCCTCAAGGTGCCTTTTTTTTTCTGTCAGCTGTTACTTTTCCAGAGCTGAATCTATCTCTTTGCCTTCAAATCTAATTGATTTCCCTTGTATTACCACAGCCAAAATTATCACCTACACCATGTAATTTCCCAGCAGAAAATCTCCCCTTGCAATCAAACACATGAAAACTACCAAGAGATATTTGACATGCCACTTTATTTTAACATCATTCCACATGTAAACAAACTTGTTCTAGTAATGCTTTTACAGCTGTATCTACTCTATACATTGCTTTCAAACTTCCTGATGCCTCTGGGATCCAATGTATGCACAAAATCAAAAAATAATTTCATGATCATGAGTAATCATTGCTATTACCAGTAATAACTCAAATAGGTCTCGTGGGGCAGTAATATTTTGCCAATAACCATTGATTACTAAATATTTATTTTAATTTCTCCATGCTTCTTGGGACAGACAAATCCACCATCATTGCTGGTAATCATAAAACTTCCCATATTATTCAGCAGTAGACTTAGGCTTCAATTGCCCTTTGTAGTGGCCTTTTAATTCTGGAAAACACATTTTTTTTTTCCTCAGAAAATAAATAATTGGTTTGTACCCTTTCAACCCTTACTCTTAGGTCACCAAACAGACATTTGCAGGAGTCAAGTACTAGATGTTTTTGTACTACTGTGCCTCCTATTTTCAAGTAAGTCAACTAAGATGACGTAGTACTATAGAGGCATGTCAGGTGAATGTCGGCAGATGAAAAAAAGACCATATACAACCGTATGCTGAGTCACAGCAGGTACACAGAATTCAAGTGAGACAGATTTTTACCATAAAAATTCACAAATAAATACATAACTAAAACCCTTGGGTGCTTTAGTTTAGACCTTTTAATATTAACAGCAAGTGATAGGTAATGTAGTTTAGATTACAGTTTGAATACTTTGTGGTGTCTAAAATGCTTCAGGAAAAACATTTTCTAGACCACTCACAGGGGATGCAAATTCCTAATAGAAATATGAAATAATAAAAGGAGAGTACACATGAAAGGTCCTTAGCTTCAAAATAGGGAGCAGAACTAAGGAGAATTATTATTTCTTTTCTGAAATACATAATGCTGTCTCTGAGGCAGACAAGACCATAGAAGAGATTAGTACTCTATTTACCTGATATACTCATTATTGTCCTACCCAGGGCTACCACTGCCTTCTCACAAAAGAAAGACTCCCTGATCCAGTTAAAGATGTCCCTGCTCACTGCAGGGGCATTGGAATAGATGACCTTTAAAAGTCTCTCCCGATGATTATAAGTTGTGCAAAAAATTGATCAGTGCAACATTGTGGTTTCACAGATTCCACACTGACCATGAGAGTATTTGTGATTCATTTCCATGGCATGCCAATCTGCAATCACCAAATTTTATAGGATACCAGGTTAAAATATTTGTGCAACTGGAAATCTAGACAACTGAGCCGGTAAGAACATTTCTGCTACATTTCTGTTGTTTAAAGGAGTAAGCAAAATGAACAACTTAATGTTCAATATAACTTTAACAATAGTTAGTAACATCTCTCAAAGTAAAATGGAAGTGTTTAAGTTATCATTTTGTTATTTTGGATCTTGAAAGACTTTCTAGGACCAACATGCAATGCTATAACTACAAATCAAATATGGAATACCTTCTCCACCAAAAGACTGAAATTTTTCAGTTTCAGAGAAAAATGATAATGGATTTTTCTCTAAACCTGCTATTTCTCTATTGAGTTCCCTCCCTTCACAGAAATATTACACTCCTGCAGACAGTGGTTATTAGGGATGATGATGCCGCCCTGTGCATTAAAGGTTAATTAACCTTGAAAACTACTGTTCTGGGGAAAAGAAGGAAGAAAAGAGTTGCAAGTGCAACTTGCATGAGTTTAGGTTCCTAACTCCTTCCAGAACCAGAATTTTGCAACTGTATTTATTGAGGTGGGAGGTCTGATAATTAAAGAGTGTTTCAGTAGCCAAAAAGATGATTACTGAGCAAAAGGAGCTAATTGCTTTGCAGGTGTCTCTTTAGCAAATCATCAAATGCATTGAATTCGTGCAACTACCACAACTTATAGAGTACTCTTCAGGTCCCTTTGTCCTTATCCGTTGCACATGACAGTCTAACTCTAAATTTGGAGGCTAAATTTTAAATGAAGAATAAATATTGTGAAAAATAAATAATTTATACAGTAAACTAAGGACTACCGTAAAGCACGTTCAGGCAAGCCTGATGTATTGAGTTGCTCTTATCACCTAGATTTTTTTAAAAGATAACTGTTTAACAGAATATTTGGGGTTTAGGAGATGAGAGGTTAACAAAGAGAAGGAAGATTTAACGCCTTAATTGCCTCTTAAAATGAACATTGCCAGGAACCCAAAAGTTCCTACTTCCTCAGGGGTTAAAATAAGTCTATTATAAGCAAAACCTCTTATTATATTCAGTCATATGTCTTCAAAATTTAGTTATGAGATGAACTGTCTTTATGTGTAATAGTCATGCATTTTCTCCTACTTTTTTCTTCTCTGCAAGAAAAAAAAATAATTACAGCAAATAGTTTTAATTCAAGAGGAATAATTAAAGGCAGTGTGGAGGAGTGAAAGGAAGGTGATGCCATTTTCTAGTTAACTGGAGCATTTAAAGATCCACTATCCTATTCTTTGAGCTTAATTAAATCTACTAAAATTGGTTGTGAAGCTAATATATTCAAGCTATGAAAAGTGATTAAGATTTTGTAGTTTTTAAACATCACCTTTTTTTCAGATTTCTTTACTTTCGCAAAGTAACATAAATTTATGATCAAAAATGAAGTAGGATTTTGAGTTCATTCCAAATGTCAGCATTGTCAACATCTCTTCATTGTGCTCAGAATCTCTTTATGGAAGAAATTAAATCTTCAAAGCCACAGAAAACAACCCACATTCTTTACTGAGGAGATTACTAGCAGTAAAAACTTTTATAGCAACTGCAGCACCTGCTGGACTAGTCTTCTGACCTGTAATTATTTCTCCATTTTTATGCTGTTTGATTTTACTTGTAATAAATTCAAGCTCTGTTCCCTAAACAAAACAAAACAAAAACCCCAAACAAACAAAAAAATTGATTAATTAACTATATCTCTGAATCCCACCTGTATGATACACTTAAAGAAAAGGGGTATGAGAGGTTTTCTCCAGAGGTAGATATTTGAGACACTAGACTATTTAATGGAGAGGTATCCACTATGGATACCCTTTTGAGTGAAATAGATAAATGATTCATCCTATCTAGACTCCATTATGGAGTCATAAAACCACAGGCTCCAATGGAAATTTTTATAAAGAAACTCTAAAGGCTTTTCTCTTTTCAGCCAGTGGTATTTCCACACTACAGATGAACTGAAAATATCTGCACTGTTAAAAGAATTCTAGTTAAAAACATTTGATATCAACACTCATTTCTGTATCAATTTCATAGGTGGTATCTGCCAGATACTGTTTTTACTAAGTACTGTAACTTAAAGTGTCAAAATGTTGGTGATTTTAGCATAATATTAATGAAACATTTTGAATTGGCTTTTTGGGTGTGAACATTATAGTAGAATTATTTGAGAACTGCGTTTTATATCAATTGCTAGTTCACAGAAGACCACGTTTAGATCACTCTGGCAGAACATCTGGAGGGATTTACTGTTATGATTAGCCATGTACTCCAGTACATTGCTCAAAAATCCACCAAACTGTAGCTTGCTCATGACTTGGATGCCCTGGTGAGACCACGCTGGGGATACTGTGTACAGTTTTGGCCTCCACAATTCAAAAGAGACAGGGATGTGGTGGAGAGAGTCCAATGGAGAGCTACAAGGATGACTGTGGGACTTGAATATCTCTCCTATGATGAAAGACTGAGAAAACTGGGAATGTTTAGTCTTGAGAAGGCTGAGAGGGGATCAGCATCTATAAATATCTCACGGTGGGTGTCAAGATGAAGGTGCCAGTCTCTTTTTGGTGGTGCCCAGTGACAGGGACAAGGAACAACGGGTACAAGTTAGGACACAGGAGGTTCCACCTCAACATGAGCAGATGCTTCTTTATGGTGAGGGTGATAGAGCACTGAAACAGGCTGCCCACAGAGGTTGTGGAGCCTCCTTCTCTGGAGGTTTTCTGGAGACCTGCCTGGATGCATTCCTGTGAG
Organism: Indicator indicator; assembly: GCF_027791375.1. Lineage (NCBI taxonomy): Eukaryota > Metazoa > Chordata > Aves > Piciformes > Indicatoridae > Indicator > Indicator indicator. The sequence goes on from NC_072053.1 coordinate 79,626,820, forward strand.
GCCTGCCCGATGTGATCCTGCTTTGACAGGGGGGTTGGATTTGATTATCTCTGGAGGTCCTTTCCAAGCCCTAACATTCTGTGATTCCATGGATGGGTGGACACTTGGTAAAGAACTAGCTGGGTGGCTGAACCCAAAGAGTGGCGGTGAAGGGAATTAAATCCAGTTGAAGTCCAGACACAAGTAGTGTTCCCCAGGGCTCTGTGCTGGGGCCAGTTCTCTTTAATATCCTTATCTATCACCTCGACAAGAGGATTGAGGGCACCTTGAATAAGCATGCAGATGACACTAAGTTAGGAAGGAACACTGATCAGCTTGCTGGTAGGAACAGTCTACAGAGGGATCTATGATTCTATACTCTCAAACGTGAGCGTATGTACAGAAATATGCATAACAAACTGGAAAGTTTGATAAATCTCATGTACCATAAAATACACATCTTCTGGGATAACACTGCATACTCATAATGGGAGACTTTCCATTTCTGGGTTAAAGAAAAAAATAAATTCTGCTTTACTTTGCATTACTGAGTTTATGCCACTGATGACATTTTAAACCACATCTACTGGTTTTATTGTTTCAAATTAGTCTCAAGATTTAAACTTGGAGTTAAAGACTGGTATCAAGACAGGTCAATTTAACATTGTTGAAAATGACAGTGCATTGACATTTACAATTAAGTAATTCATGGTTGGTTACTGCATAATTATAGCTCAGCAGTACAAGAGCTTCTGCCTAAGCCAACCTCTACATCACTAATGTTCATCTAAATCCTGTTTTCATAAATGCTACAAACAAATTTGATGGAGAAATGATACCTTAAGAAATCTTAGGAACCATAAAGAAAGAAGTATTTGCATATCATAGGTGTAGTTTATTCAACTGGCCAGCAGATTTATTTTATATAGGAGACAAAGGAACGGGGTCTTCTTCTTTTCCTTCATAAGAGACAAAAAAAAAAAAAAAAGGGGGGGTCTTTTTATTCTCTTCCTCCAAAAGATCAGACTTAAATGTCAGGCCCTTACTAAACATTATAGTGGCTTTGCACAGATTTTACTAATTCTGAGATTTTCTAGGCCATGTGCCTTGAGAGAAAAGATTGAAATACTGGGGTTTCTCTCCTGAGGCAGATAAAGTGGTGTTTTGTGACACAGCTCACAGAAATAATCTCCCTAGTATTTGGATTTGGATACTGAGTCCATGTATGAATCTGCACTGCTTTTTGAGTTCAGCAAAATGTCTCAAAATTTGTTTTTCTTTGTATTCTAGTAGAAATGTCTACAGCGTTTCATAAAACATAGATTGTCTGAGTGAGAATTAAAGTAATATATCTATGACAAACACTGTCTCTAATCCAAGAGGGGGAAAAAACTCATTTAGGTAAGCCAAGATGATTCCTAATACCTTACTAAGAAAAAAAAAAGAGAAAGAGAAAAGTCAACCAAGGTATTTCATAAAACATGAACTAAATGCTAAAAATTTGCCCATATGATTGCAAATGCTGTGCCTGATTTAGGGATAAACTTTAGGAATTATCTGTCACACGTTCTCAGCCTCTAGTCACTGTTCTTACGTCTGGAGCATTTCCAACAAATCTTTCTGTACATACAGTCACTCCCAAGAGTTTGGTACCAAACTAAAAAAAAAGAAACCACTTTATGCAAACTGTGTATTTTAGATGGGATTACCAAACAGCTTATGTGTAGGGAAGAATCTCAACACACAATGTTCTTTGTTTCTCAAGACTAGCTCTTTAAACTTAATCCTCAGATGTTCCATATTCTACATAAACCACATGATATGGCATAGTACAATTTATTGTGGATGATGGATAGTAAGACTACTGTTCACATTCCCCAAACTGGTACATGTAAAATCATTCTACCTCTCCACTGTAACTGACTGTCAGAGCCTGACATTTGCACCATTGTGCACCTGTTATCTAATCAAAGTGATGAACAAGCATACATAATAGTCCATAAAGCAGAGACAGCGCTGACGAATGATTTATACATTTAGTTACACTATCCTTAGAGCAGAATCATCTGAGCCATGAAAAGATAGATCCCAGGATCCAGAGATGATGCCAATTCTTCACATTTTCACCACATAGCCTTTTCTAAGCCTACATTATCACTTGCAGACAGTCCTGTAAAGCTCTTAAGAAGGTAACAGGGATGTATGTTTTATGTTTGATTTGCAGTACTGCTGTTCCTGATGAAAACACACATATGATTAACAGTGACATCAAGGAAACTTCTCCTCAGCTGAAGGCAGACAAACTTTAACACTAGATAACAGAAAAAAACCAAACAGGTACTTACTGCCCTTTTAGTCTTAGCACAATCCCTTACTAAACAGAGCTCAGTCAAAAGGAAAGTCATAAATATTTACACTGGGGGAAGAGAGAGAAAGGAGATAGCAAATGCAATGAGCTCGAGTGCTGTTGTCCGTTTCTGTTTGAGCCTCAGATCTCTATTCTTGTCATCCTGCTTCCACAATGATTTTCTGAGACAGCTCCCTTCTTTACTAATAGGCAGTTTCCTTCAAATAATACAGACTAGCAGCAGCTAAACAAGTTCAATCAGGACTAAATGTAAATAGAATAGTAATGATCACCATCAGATCCACTTCTACTAGCTCAGTAATTTTTTATTTTTATTCCTTTCTGAATAAAACCAGCAATGCTCTAATAGTGCAGGAAAACAAAAGAATGCAGTGTGTTGCCCTTTTCAGTTACCACAGGTTTGCTGACAGGAGGCTTCCATTAATTTACAGAACAGGCTAATATGGCAAAGGTAAACAGGCAGTGGAAATTTGGTTACATTTCTGAACTTGGGCAACATCACAGTGTTTTCTTATTATTAGAATGCCAGGTGACACATTTTTGTCTCAGATTTTATTAAATGAAAAACCTTGGAGAAAAGAAAAGTCTGATCCTGCCTTGCAGAATTTCAGACATACAGACAAAATCCATTCTGGGATTTAAAAGTCTGACTCTGCATGGACAGGAAAAGTCATAAACCTCACTTCTTTATGGTTTAGGATTACCACCCTCCTGTCCCTGTTTTCTTGATGAAGTTCCAAGTGTAATGAGAAAATTTGTAGTACCTGGAGCTAAGCATGTACTGTGGGGCATGGAACAGAGTTCCTGATTGCCCTGACGAATACTCTGGTTTTTTTTAAAGTGGATTCGATTTGACTGAAATTATACCAAAATTTTTGTATACACTGATTTCCTGTAAGGCTTTTGTGCAAATCCCAACTTCATTGTTTCAATAAAGTGTTTTTTTATTTGGTTTGGTTTAGGTTTTTTGGTATGGTTTGGCTCAGTTTTTTTGTTTTGTTTTGCTATGTTTTGGGGGGGGTGGGGTGTCTTTCCTTCATTTTTTTTAACAATATAGACAAAAAAGTCTATTTTTTTTTTCATAGGCCTGGAACAGTTGACTTTCCTTTCCACAATGAGGACTAAGAGTAATTGCTTAGCTAAAGGATTGTACTTTTGGCTGTACAATCATTGCTGCCACGCATTGAATCACATCTGCTGACATGAGACAATGAAAAAGTGCACACAAGACACGGTGGGAAGATGAGAAAAAAATACCTCAGACAAGAGAAAATAGTATCTGATGTATTCTGTCTTATAATTGAACAATAAATTTGTCCCAACACACAGAAATGCACATTTTAGAAATCAGAATGAAGCAGATTTAGTATGATTTCATATAGAGTAGTTGGGTGTTAGCTTTAGCAGACTGCAGCTTACTTTCTGTAACCAAGCAAATTAAACAGAGCAATACAGTTGAGATAGCAGTAAAAAGAAGAGAAAAAAACCCAACAACTTCAATACCCTTAACACAATCTTATAATCATTAAATTATATGAAGAAGTCAGGTAAATGTTCAGCAAAATGCTGTTAATACTAGGTTTAGAACACATAGCATAGTTTCTGCCAATATTACCTATGTAAACCTAGTCAATCAGTTAATTACTGAGCATGCAGAAGATTCCACAACTTATCCTTCTCTTCAGATAGTGACAGACTTCTGTCTTTCAATGAGCAGCCTGTCTTATCACCACACAGACTGCAGGTGTTTTGAATAGCTGGCTGATTGCTTAGTGAACAGCCCATCTGAAGAACTGCAGATGACATGAACAGAGCAGAAAATGCAAGTCTCATGGAAGAAAAAGGGGACTAAGTAGCTCCCTACCTTAACTGAAGTCATCTAGAATACACTCCAAGTTTATTTGTGAAATACAACAAAGTTTTATAACAGAAATTTTAGGAAAAATATACTTAATAAAAATATTTGGGACTGCCTGCTCATTGCCCAATGCTACCACCTCATCTCAAAAGAATGTTGAGTCTGAAGAGCTTGAACATGATTATTGAGATCCTACAAACTTACACATCTAAACTTCATATTGAACTAATAATGCTTAGTAGATGATTTACGTAAAAGAAGCTTGGTGTTTCTGTGGTGCATGAACCAACTATTAAAAAAGAAATTATTCTGCCTCTGATTAATTAGCTATAATCTTTCATAGAATCAAAGAATCACTGAATGGTGGGGCTTGGAACAGACCTCCAGAGATCATCAAGTCCAACCCCTTTGCCAGATCAGGATCACCTATATCAGGTTGCACAGGAAAGTGTCCAGGCAAGTTTTGAATGTCTCCAGAGAAGGAAACTCCAAAGCCTCTCTGGGCAGCCTGGTCCAGTGCTCTGTCACCCTCAAAGGAAAAAGAATTCTCCCTAACTTCAAGCGAAACCTCCTGTGTTCTAGTTTATACTCTTTTATCCTTGTCCTATCACTGACCACCACTGAAAAGTGCCCAACCCTATCATCAGGACCTCCACCCTTTAGCTAATGATAAGCACTGATAAAATCCTCTCCCAGCCTGCTCTTCTCCAGTCTAAACAGTTTCAGGTATCTCAGCCTCTCCTTGTAGGAGAGATGCTCCAGTCCCAGGCATCTAAGATCAAGTCCAGCTGCCAACCCAGCACCACCATGTCCACTAAATCACATCCCAGATTGCCATGTCTACTCATTTTTTGAGCATTTCCAGGGATGTGACTCCACCACCACCCTAGACAGCCTGTTCCAATGCCTGATCACTCCTTCCATAAAGATTTTTTTTTCCCTAATACCCAGTGTAAACATCCGCTGGTGCACATTTCCTCTCGCTTTAACACTTGAAGGGACCAAAACCCACCTCACCACAACTTCCTTTCAGTGAGTTGTAGACAGCAAGTCTCCTCTCAGCCTTCTCTTCTGAAAGCTAAACAGTCCTAGTTTCCTCACTGTTCCTCATACCACTTGTGTTTAAGGCCCTTCACCAACCTCTTTGGACATGCTCCAGCACTACAGTGTCCTACTTGAAAGCGAGGGGCTCAAAACTGAACAAAGTAGTCAAGATGTGGTTTTACCAATGCCAAGTAAGGGAGGACAATCACATCCATAGACCTGCTGGCCACACTATTCCTGATGCAAGCCAGGATGCCATTGGTCTTCTTGGCCACCTGAGCGCACTGCTGGCTCATATTCATCTGAGTCAACTTCAGTCCCCAAGTTCTATTTATATTTTAATAGTATGTAAACATCCACAGGATCGTGTAAAGTATGTATGCTTAAAATACTCCCTTGTGGTGGTTTGAAACTGTCTTTTTAATTTTTCCTTGCAAAGTTCAGAACAGAGAAAGTGAAAGAATGTAAATAAGTCACTATTGGGTGTAAGAAAGCAAAATACTGATTGTTCTAAACACTTCCATTGGATAGATAGAAATGTTTAATAACTATTACCCAAAACAAAGTAGGCACTCTGCACATTCTGCGTTCAGCAGTGGGGGCAGTTGCTGGGCTGTCTGGCTGCTCTTTCTTCTTCTCTTCTGGCTGAAGATAACACGTACTGACCTTGGCAGCTAAGTTAACAACTTTCTGCTTAACTAACTCTGCTTCTCTGTCCAGGGGGGTCTGGGGGGGAAGCTCTTGGGAGAGAGGGAGGCCCCTTTGGGAGGGTCCCCTTGGGGGGAAGCAAAGGGAGATCGGTTGTGCTTTTTCTGTTGATTGTATATATTTGTGAATGTTGTGAATTTAGTATATTTGTACATATTCATTGCATTTCATCGTAGATTTTAGACTCTGCTTGTAAATACAGCCTTCATTTGCTTCCAGACTGGGCTAGCCTGGTTATTGTTGGGGGGGGGGGGTGGAATTTCAGCTCACACCGACACATCCCTTTAATAGAGAAAATCCCATTTAATTGTGTAAACCTGACAGAAAGAATGCAAAGGGTAGAAAATTTAACTGAGATTCAGAAGAAACCATACAGGAGGTATGATGGGAAAATTATTTATTCACAAAGGAAAGTTCTACATGAAGCCCTACTTGTCCTACTTGAAGGGTGGATGAGGCCTTCAGCAACCAAGTCTAGTTGAGAGGTACCCCTGCCCATGGCAGGGAGGTTGGAGTAGATATCTCTAAGGTCCCTTCCAACCTAAGCCATTCTAGGATTCCAGAATTATGAAATTCCACAACACAGTCCAGGAAATCTAAGAAATGAATTTACTCTTTCTGGACACAACACAGGCCACGCGTTTACGTATTACATCTTCAGTTGAGAAATCATCACGTTCCCCTAATGTAGACTAATGACATGTCTAGCCTGGACTTAAACTAGTGCTTAATGAGTGTACAAAGTACTTCAATTGTAAAGAAGTAAATAAATATTACTAAACCAGCACATCAAGAAACAGAGTCAAGTTATTTTTGAAGGAATATGGTAGACTGATACTGCAGAATCTCCAAAGAGATAATTTCTTTTTTCGGATCTCAGCCGAGAACCCATCTCCTTCTCTGAATGCTCAGTGGAACTCAAAAATAAAAAGGGCAACTGCAGTCCTCAGAAAACTGATCATCAAAATCCCTCAGAGATTTTCTGGTTTCTGAACTGCATGTACTGAATAATTTGTGAGAACTGAAGTTTGCACCATGGAAATAAGTGTAAAAAGTTTAAATGACTGTAGCTGTTTCAGTAGGACTGAACTCTCAAATTTTGGACTTCTTTGGAGTTACATGTTACTATGTATTCTGAAACACGAATTTATTTTCCATCTGTTTACAGCTTTTTGAAATATAGCATGTATTTTCACAAGGGGGAAAAATGTCACTGTAGGGAAATCAGAGGTCAATTTCATAAACCATGAAGTATCTCCAAAAAAGTGTCAAACATGCTATTGATTTATTAATATTTTTGTCCTGAAGCCAATGAATATAGCAGCAAGACTCCTACTACCTTGTTTTATGAAGTACCAAGAGCTATATTTCAATCTTCCTCCATTCATTACCTAAGCAGAGTAAGCATTTTAGTTGAGTTAATTCCAGACAACCAATATCTAATATGAAACATATTTGTCTAGCACTCTCATAAAACACATAAATGGGAATTAATCAATTTAGGCAGTCATACTGCTTTTCATTTTGCTTATAAGAGCAAATATAAAAATGTAGCCTGGCACATGTAAAGTCATTTGTTTTCTTACTCTAACAGTACAGCAATTCCTATGCAAATCTCTATCATTTCACAAAACTGTAGTGCATACAATTTTTGAAGTCACTCCTGTAGAACATCAAAAAGAAAGAATCAGGATCCACTTGCATTATATATCGTTCATACTGTGCGAAGAAGATTCCCATTATGGGGAGTATACTTTCTGAACTAAAAGATGACAAGCTTAATTTGTGCAGAGAAGACATTACGCAGAATGAAATGAAACCATTTTCCCCAGCCATCCTCTTTATTTTGTTAATTCAAGATATCAACATGCTTATGCATAAAGTCACACATTACAGCTTTCCAGGGATCTAGATAAAGGCACTCTGCTCTCCATATGATCAACTCCCAGTTCTTGCCCAGAGTTTTTAACGGGCTGCAGATTGTTCAGATTGTATCTCTGACACAAAAAGGCAGAGCTGATACACACAAAGGGGCCATACGTCCATCTTTTCTTTTTCCATAGTTAGTGTTGCCTTATTTTAAAATCATCCAGTTTATACTGTCACCTCACCATAAAAATAAACCTATGATACTGTCACCAGCAGGAGCTGGGAAGCGACGATGCCCCTGTACCCAGCACTGGTAAGTCTGCACCTAAAATGCTGTGTTCAGTTTTGAGCCACTCACTACAAGAAGGACATTTAGGGGCTGAAGCACACCCAGAGAAGCACAATAAAGCTGGTGAAGCGTCTGGAGAACAAGTCTTATGAGGAACATCTGAGGGAACTGGGGTTGTTTAGTCTGGAGAAAAGGAGGCTGAGAGGAAACCTCGTTGATCTCTACAACTCCCTGAAAGGTGCTTGGAGTGAGGAGGGGTTGGTCTCTTGGGTCTAGTATCAAGTGACAGAACAAGAGGAAATGGCCTGAAATTGCACCAGGGGAGGTTTAGGTTGGATATTAGGGAAAATTTCTTTACTGCAAGAGTGGTAAGGCATTGGAACAAGCTGTCCAGGGAGGTGGTGGAGTCACTGTCCCTGAAGGTCTTCAAGAAACATGTGGACATGGCACTCTGGGATGATGGTTTAATAGCCATGGTGGTCTTAGACTGAACAATGGACTCGATGATCTTACAGGTCTTTGCCAAACAAAATAATTCTATGATTCTGTGATTCTAAAACAGTTGACAGAAGGAAAGGAGAAAAGAAGGCCACATGCACTAAAGGAAATCAGAAAAGCATGTGATTCATTTTAGAGTTTACATCACAGTATTATCATTTTGATACATTAAGAGGCAAAATGTCTGTCCCCAGAAAAACGTATCTGTAATTCTTACAGGCGCCTGGAGGAACACATAGAGCTCTTTTCTACATCTTCAACTCAGGGTATCAATCCATGTACTGCTTGGTGGATTTTGCACTGAACTATTTATGAATGAAAATTCAGTTAAAAAAAAGTTATTCATTTTCTTTTGCTCAGCACCAGAAATCTGAGATAGGCTGAGGAAACTGAAAATTGTCTTTTTATGTGTTGAATCTGTTACGTCCCAGCTTCTCAAAGAACTAAAAAACTCTCAGTGGCTCTATAAATGCCAAATCTTCAAATTCACCATGAAATTCTGCACTTTTTTGCTGATCTATCTGCATAGAAAAATTAAAAGGCTTCCATGCAAGGCATTTGCTTTTAAGGTGGCTTTGGAATATCAAATACTAGAAAATATTTTTCTTACTGTTTAACCTTATGTTGTCTTCCAAAGAGAAATCTGAAACTTTCTTTTTCAAACTAAAATAATTTTTCTTGTAAACAGATAAATCCTCCAAAGAAGGATCAGAAACATTTCCCTTAATACATCATCATAAATAAACTCCAGATACAGTTCATATAATTTAATAGCATTTCACAAAGTATAAGTGGCAGATTCATATTTTATTATTCCCATGAATACAGTCATGACACATTCTTTAAGCAGTATTAACCATGTCTTTCTGGAATCTTAAATTAAAATATATTTACCTTCCCCTGTATTTCCTACATTTTTTTTCCTATAGATAATAAAAATGAGAGGAATTGCCTTTATGCTGCAGTCAGAGGTGTTGTATTTTTGTCATGTATGATTGCTACTTTATTTAATTTCTCTTTGTGACAGATTATTCAGTACAGATTTTCATCCTGTAAGGAACTGTCGCTGCTGCTGAGGACTAAACCACACACCTCACCAATTCCTTAATCTGCAGCATTTTCACTCCCTGGTGTTTTCTATCAAAATGACAGTCTCCTAAACTATTTAAATCATTGATGTGATTTGTACCCTACAGAAAATGGAGAATGTGAAATTCTGCTTCATCTGAACCACTGAAAAGCTAGAACACATTATACTATGATCTAAAACGTCTTCATATAACTGACACAAATGCTTACTAAAATAATTGCAATTTCCTTGCAGGAGAGAAAATATGAAAAAGTAGCATTATAAAAATCTTTCAACATTTTATGCAAATACTAACACTTCAATACAGAAGCAGTTATAAGGTAGAACAAATTGGAAAGATGACTTCTACTTTTGATAATTCAGGATTTCTTGTTAAAGTAAGTGCAATGGGCATGAGAGGAATACTATTTTCCATACTTGAAAGCTGGTGTCAAGATAACTCAGATTTGATCTGGAAGGGGAAACCTTCACATTCCTCATTTCTTATGGGTACTATGGGCGAAAAGATTTAGTCTAAAACTAAACTGGGGGGGAACATGGTTTCCCAAATGCTTATAAACTGTAGTTATACTAAATCTGCAAAAAAACCCCAACACTATTTCTCAGGATTTTACTGGCTACATGAGATATGTTTAAAAAAAAAATCATGTTTCTTAGAATCTAATGATCCAACATTTATTCTGCCCATGGCATGCAGATTCATTATTCCTTTTTCACATCTTTTATTCCACCAAATTAGCTTATCTATGGAAATGCAGATGTAACATAAATAGAAAATCCAAGAAATACTATCTACAACTTCTTCTGCATACACATCACGCCATCACCTTCCTGCAAAAATGCTACAAAGTACCACAAAGTCAGGGTTTGACTCTGTTGAAAAAAGATTTTTATCATTGCACAAATGGAAAAAAAAAATCATACTTTTGTGAAATTTTAAAATCAGTTTTTCTGAAAAACAGAGAACTGATTACTGCAATTTCATGATATAAAAGTTAAAAATTAAAAATAAAATAATTTAGGATGAAATATCCAGGCTTCCTGTAAACAGAGTACTTGGAAGAATGTTGCAGCAGCAGTATTTATCAATTTTCTGGAGGCTTCATGATGTTGAGAGGAAAAACATTCAAACATTATGGACTGTATCTTAGTAACTCAGAAGCCATTCTCATTCAGTTGTTGGCCATCTCACAGATAAAGACAAGATTAATGTCAGAGTGCAATTCATGAATTCAGCACTATCTGTATTCATACTTTCCACACAGCACAACTCTGTATTATCAGCTTGATCTCGTCTCACAGTATTTTGCATTAAGAAAAAAAAAAAAGCCTCACCATCTACAAAAAGGTTATGCCACAACACTGCCTAAAATATACATTTAATTATTAATCAAGGCTTTCCCTCATCGTAGTCAGCCTGGTCTTGTTAGTGAGCTTGCATTCTTTGATATTAGGCCTAGGAGGAATTAAAAGTTGAAAAGATATAACAGTGAAGAGAGATGGGGACTGCTGCTCTAATTCTTTAACTGCTATAAAAAGCTGTAGCATCTTTCTAGAGGACTAGACAAAAGTGAACTGTATAGGACAAAAAACTAAACAAAAGAAAACAAAAGAAAAACAGTAAGAACAACAACAACAACAAAAAAAAACCCTCCAAACAAACAAAATAATAATAATAACCCAAAAAACACAAACCAAAACAAACCCACAAAGAAATAACGTAGCTGTCAACATAAGTCAGATAAGGAAGTCAGGAAATCACTGGCTTGTGTACAGCCTGGTTGGCCTTGCTGGAAAGAGAGTGTCTCACTTGTGAGCATTACTGTCATAACATTATGGAAAGGCTCGAATTTCATAATTCAGATGTCCTTTTCTGCTCCTGAGTTCAGCTTAACACATTGTTAACAGGCATTTCCTTGTAAGACAGAGCAAATTCCTGTAAGAGGCAGGGATTCCAGTTACTGAATGCTAAGTATGAGATATGCCTGAAGTCTGCATTTTCAATCGGAGCAAACGGAGTGCATAAACCAAGATGTTACTGCAGCTCTTGATAAGAAGGCTGCCAACCTAAGAGTTACAGTCAACATCTTGCCCTTTACTATCTTTTCTGCAAAGGTTACTGGCATCTCTTGGGACCTGTTTCAATGCAAGCAAACTGTTCAACATTTTCTGTAAGCTTACTCATTTCTCTTCTAGTTATTTCCGCACCTGAAGAAATGACAGGAAAAAGAAACACAGCAGAAGTGGCTAAGCTGTATTTTTAATTATGCCAACAAAAGAGGATGATGCAGAGAGTACGTCTGGATAAGGAATGAGTCATATGAGTAAGCCAGATGTATTAGGGAAGTTTCAAACCTAGTGTTTTTAATACCTGTGTACTGCAATGCAAATACACAGAATTTTGGTCTATCCATGTGGTCAACAAAGAAGAAGAAGAACAAAATATTAAGGATTGTTTTATATTTTAAGTCATATTAATTTAGAAAAAAAAAAAAAAAAGAGGAAAAAAAAGAGTTGAGTGAAAAGACCACAAATGAAAAAAAAAAAAAATTGGCTCTATATATGATGTGAGAATCATACAGGTACTTCTCATAAACTGAGAAAAGGTGTGCAACACCACAAGTACTTTTAGTACAATTTGCTGATGAATTTAGAGAAACTGTGTGATGAAAACGGACCAAATTGCACAAAACTTGGTTTCCCAGCTATTTGAATAAAAAGAGGTACATAATTCATTTAGGCTCTTAACTCATATAAAGAGAGACTCTTTACCACCAGGTTTCATGTGTGGTCTGCTTTCACAGTCTTTACAAGAGTTAAGAGAGTTAAGAGATACAGATTATGGTAAATTTTTTCCCTAGCAACTCCTGTTCATGATAGACAAGTGGGATTGTATTCAACTATCTGTCTTGTCATGGTTCATATTCATAGGCTTATGCTTATTTATAAATAAACTATTCCAAGAAATCTTATTCCTCTGCCAATTACAATGTAAATTTTGATTCATATTGTATTCCTCTCACAAAGAATTTATCCAAATCATTTTTTCATATATAAAATAGCGAAATATATTTTCAAATTAGTATCACCATTTTTCTTTTCCATCCATATACTTTTAAATAATGTTAGTGACTCAGTTTTACCCCCAAAGAAGTTCCAGCCACTGACAAAACACCATTATTTTCTAAAGCTTATATATAAAGACAAGCAAGATACAGGCATTTACCACTTTAAAACAAAGACATAAAGGAACTGAAATATTATATAGCTTGACAAAAGCTATAGAGGAAATTAAAACTGAGGATTTAATTTAGATCAATTACAACTTGGGCATATCTTGCAACTGCAAGACAATTTAATCAACTCTCCTTTCTAAGCTCAAAAAAAAGAGCAGAAAAAGAAGCACCTTAATGTTGTCCAAATTAAAAAAACTATTGTGTGAAACCATATCATCCTGGGTTTACCTCACCCACTGTCTCCAGTAACTACTGGAAACAAAGCTTCCTAGCTAAAGGTCTCCAAAAATTTGTTTGTTTGGGTTCTTTTTGTTAAAGAAAGTGTATTTGATTCTGTAGAAAGTCTAAAAATGCCTAAAATCTCTCCTTTCGTCCAACAGTAAGTACAGTTTCATTTCTGTCTTTGTGAAGTCTACTGACAATTGCAGGGCTTTAATCAGAGAACCAAAGAGAACAGCTACAGAGTTACATAATGCAGAGACAACAGTACTACAAATAACATTCTCCTGATTTTTTTAATAGCTTCCACTAAGAATGTTATGATTGTATTCTTCATCACTGGATGGATTGCCTGCATAAAGATTCTGCATACAGGAGCAACACTCCTTAGTTGAGAACACATTGTAATTTCAGTGGCCCTCTTACAAAGACCAAGGATTATACTATTTTCCTCATTATTTTTCTGTTTCATCAACAAGATGCAAGAACAAAGTCCTCCTTGCCTTAGTAAAAACAAACAAACAATCAAAAACTCCTCACTGCAACAATGATATAAATAAAATAAAAGCAACATTCTTCCTTCAGAAACAGACATCAGCCCAAATATCCTTTTCCAAGGTCAGGGCACTTCTGACCACAAATGGTTTGCCAGGGCGGGAAGGAAGAGGAGTATTACATAGAAATGTATGTACAATTGTCTCTAGTGACAGCAGTGCACAGAGAGGCTTCCTTCCTTAGCTGTTTCTTACCAGTTGTAGTAACACAATGAACACACACCTGAAGAAAGAATAATTTTATCCCATTCATGCTTGCATTATTTAACACAGATCGAGGCAATCTGCTAGAGAGCAGCCCTGTGGAGAAGGACCTGGGAGTCCTGGTGGATAGCAAGTTATCCATGGGTCACCAATGTGCCCTTGTGGCCAAGAAGGCCAATGGGATCCTGGGGTGTGTTAAGAGGAGTGTGCCCAGCAGATCAAGGGAGGTTCTCTTCCCCTTCTACTCTGCCCTGGTGAGGCCACACCTGGAGTATTTCATCCAGTTTTGGGCTCGCCAGTTCAAGAGGGACAGGGATCTACTCGAGAGAGTCCAACAGAGAGCCAGCAGGATGATTGAGGGACTGGAGCACTGCCCTATGAGAGAAGCTGAGAGCCCTGGGGCTTTTTAATCTGGAGAAGAGAAGACTGAGAAGGGATATAACAAATGTTTATAAATATCTAAGGGCTGGGTGTCAAGAGGGAGGGGACAGGCCCTGCTCAGTTGTACCCTCTGATAGGACAAGGGGTAATGGATATAAACTACAGCACAGGAGGTTCCACGTCAACACGAGGAAGAACTTCTTTACTGTGACTGTCACAGAACACTGGAACAAGCTCGCCAAAGAGGTTGTGGAGTCTCCTTCTCCGGAGACTTTCAAGACCCATCTGGATGTGTTCCTGTGTGACCTGTGCTAGATTCTATGGTCCTGCTCTGACAGAGGGGTTGGACTTGATGATCTTTGGAGATCCTTTCCAACCCCTAACATCCATCCTGTGATCCTGTGATTCTTCCTCTGCTCTCTGCAGCAGCTTTTAGACAATGATGCATCTCTAACAGGAGCTATGTTTTGTCTAGGCTAAAGAATACCACTTTCTCTAAGAAGAGAGCTTCCTACAACCTTCAGTCACTCTTGTTAATCACCTTTGAAACCTATCCAGCTGGGCTACTGTGCCCTATAACTCAATACTATGGCTTCACTCCAACTTTCCCAGATTTGAAAAGAATAACAAATATATTTACATATTTTTAGTTTCTTAATTAAGCAAACAGTGGTAAATGAAACACATCCTACTCTATTTTTCACTGGGAACCAGTCATCTAACTAACACTTTTTTGTGACATTTTTCCATACCATGTAAAATAATATCGTCATGACAATTCAAAAACTCATCACCAGGTATTTCTGCATCTGATAGAATACCATTTTTAGAGCTGTTTACAGTGATGTCAGTATCTTGTAGTGAGTTCAGATGATAGACTAGATTTATCCGAAAAGTTCCAAGCAAGTACCTAAGCATGACTTCTGAAAGAAAATACTCATTTATGTTCTCTACCATTTTAAATTTTAACACATATCCAGTTCATCAAGTCCTGTTGAAACTGTGAACTGTGTTGAAACTTGGTGAAACTCATAAACATCTTGCAGAATAATTTGCTTACTCATACAGTGTTCCTGTAAATATCATGGTAGGATGCTCCCACTTGACTGTTGCTTTGCTTATGTAATTTGTATCAAGATTACTATAAACATTTATGTATTGTTCTTGTAAAGTGAAACAAACAAAAAATTAAAAATCTGAATGTATCTACTTGCACGTATAACAAAAAATTGGTGTAGTCATTAAGCACAGATTTTCTTGCAGAAAGATACATATAACTTTCAGCCTCACATGACAATGAAAGGCAATTTACCCCCTACTGACAGTGTTGGATTCTGCCTAGAAACTAATATTTTATCATCAGCTTCTTATGCAAACAGAGGACTGCAATGCTTGGGTTGTGTATTAACTGGAGATGTCATAAAGAAGAAAATCCAGTAGTGTTGATAATGCATCACTACCTAGAG
Source organism: Indicator indicator (assembly GCF_027791375.1). Lineage (NCBI taxonomy): Eukaryota > Metazoa > Chordata > Aves > Piciformes > Indicatoridae > Indicator > Indicator indicator. Next base: position 79,642,583 of record NC_072053.1, read on the forward strand.
ATCATGAATGTGCAGCCATAATGATGACATGTTTTACAAGAGGTGTTCCCTAGGGAGCTTTAGAATATTGCTTTCACAGATGTTTCATTCAGTGACAGATCACAATCCTTTACCTTGGCTAACACTTGAGAAGGCTGAAACCTCTCTAGGGTTAAACCGCAGAAGTGTCTTTGCTGTAACAATTTACATTTATGAGTCTTGGAAAGGAAATTCTGTCTCCTCATTGTCAGGTATAAAAGGATCTAAGACTAAATATACTTCAGAGGTTTCTGACTGAAATAAAGCATTGCACAAGAGTTGCTGAATCAATTTAATGTTTTCTCCCCAGTGTGAGGCAGCGCTTACTTTAAACAGATGTGTAGATACTACAGTAATGCCTGTAGGATTAGTAACTCCACCAGAGAGTGTACCTTGTACAACAGACTGCATGTTTCTGTAACCCATACCAAGTCTGAGAACTGGTTGTATTGGATTCAAGCCCCATGGCTCTGCTGTGAAACATTCTGCAATAAATCCCAATAACCTGCTCTCCAAAGAAGCTGTTCACTAAAGAGCAACCTCTGCCACTGAAGCTCTTATCTGAAAGTGCTAATACACTTATTTGACGTACAAGAAACAAGTTGTAAATGTGTAAAACACATATGTATACAGGCTTTAACCCTACACAGAAATTTCATTTTGTCTTTCCTGTTAATTTGAAATATGATAAGATTTCAACTGGCATAGAGATCAATTTTGTTATTACAACTGCAGGAAAATGGCTTACTAGTTCACCTGTGAACAAAATGGGTTCAAAGAAGGGTCACAAAAATGATCAGAGGGCAGATACAGTTCTCCTGTGAAGAAAGGCTGAGGGTCAGGGTTGTTCATCCAAGAGAAGAGAAGGCTCCAGGGAGGTCTAATTGCAGCCTTTCAATACTTACAGGGGTTTGTAAGAAAGAGAGGAATGATCTTTTGAGCAGGCTCTGTTGGCACATCACCAGGGCTGACGGTTTTAAACTAGAAGAGGGAGATTCAGACTAGATATAAGGAATCGTGCATGATTGAGGGTGGTGATACACTGGCACAGGTTGTCCAGAGAGGTAGTACAAGCCCCATTCCTGGAAACATTCCAGGTCAGATCAGATGAAGCTATGAGCAACCTGATCTACTCAAGAGGTCCCTTCTTGCTGCAGCCGTTGTGGGCTAAATGACCATAAAGAATCCGTTCCAACTCGAAACGTTCAATGAAAACTAGTAATTATCTAAATTAGATCTGCACCTATCAGTTTATAGGGTTCCCAAAAGACTCCTGATGGACAACTCATTATTTTATGTCTTCTTACTTTCTCGCCTCATACTCTTTCTGCTCAAGCACAGAAAGTTTAGTCTCCTCAGCTGCCACCCACAAGAGCTTTATTTCTCAAGCAAAACTGAATATAACATGCAAAATGTTCATTAATTTGTCTAAGTATTCTACTTATTTAATAAAAAGAAATGTCACCACATAGTTTGTTAAAAGTTCATTTAATTCTGCTTCCCAAATGTTAGGAAAAAGTCCTGCAAAAGAACAAAAATTCTGAATATTCCCCTTTGATATTTCCATCTTGAGTGAAAAGTCATGGCTACATACACTCTGGTCTCACATAGCACACTGTGAAATGTAAAAAGACTGAAATTAACCAATAACAGTAAAAAGATGTCCAATTTACTTAACGTTGAAATTTTACAATATTTCTTTTTTTCTTTTTTTAAATGTATCTCTAGTCTACATCATACAAATTCTCAGAGTGGTTGCATGAAAGAGGATTCAATTTAAATTCAGGCATTATTCTGAATGTATCCATAGTATAGGAAAGAGTTGCATTTTATAGATGTTTTCACACACACACACACACACACACAAAGAGTTAATTAATGTGCACAATCTTTTTAGAGATTATATTAGGTTTGCTCTTGCTGCTGCATCCTGTTGCTATTCTAGTTTTCAATTTCAGAAGCAGGTGAAAAATATTTACATAGAGTCTCTGTAAAGACTTCAGAATATCCTCCAAAACTATATATTCTTCAAAACACGATTTGGTAACACTGGTTTCTGGAGAGAAAAAATGCTATGATGTGTACAGCTCAGGATAGATAAGTCTAGGATCCAACAGATCTAGCCCCTGTTCCTCTCTCTAAACTATGGAAAATCTGTTAAAATACAATTAAATTAAGTTATTTCCCAATGATTTTTTCCTGCTTGCATTTATTGATGATTTTGTGTCGATTTGGATGGATTTGCTCTCAAATATTTGCATAAAACAAATTCAAAGGTCCCTAATGGTGTCTTGGGACTCCCTGTCATGTAGCAATTCCATACAGCCATTAAATGTGTGTGCACACTATAAACAAATTTCAGCATCAATTATCACATTACATCCATTTTCTAAAAGAGCAGCAGTGCTTATAGCCTGAGATAAAAATGACACTGTCAATTAAGTGCAACATTCATGCAGTAAATGATCCAGTGCTAAACAACTAACTGGGCTAAGACATCCATGTCACAATCACCATCACATAACACGAAGGACTGCTTTGAAGAATACATGCAGTTTTCATTCCTTATTTTGTAAGACTAGTTAAAATATCTTTTTCTAATTTTAGTTGTTCTATCTGTATTCTAAGAGGTATGTGTGGATCAAAAAGAGGATGAGGCTTACTTAAACAGTGCCTTTGAATGATCCCTTTTCTTATGTTCCTAAGGCAAAGCTCCTTCCTAAGTGACCTTCTGTCCGGAGAAGTAGGTTTGTGTTTTCATATTCTCCTAATTTCACTACCTCTAATGATCTGATTAGAAGAAAATTGGGAGGACTTGTATTATGATTGAGAAGAATTTACATTATGATTGCTGAAGCCAAAATGAAAGAAAGTGAAGTTTGCTTTATCAGTACTAAAAAGAAAAGGATTGGGTGTAAAAAATTAGGGCTTTTTAAGATTATTTTGGTTTTATTTTTGTTGTTTGTAGTTTTTTTTCCCCCATGGAGACTAAAAAACTCCTGTTTTCAAATTTATTTTGTAGGAAATGTTAGGAGATAATTGGTCACAAAAATATCAATTTCCAGTCATCTGGAGCCATCCAGAAAAAAACAGAAAGCAGTACTTTTATGTAACAAATCATGTGGGTTTTGGACTCGTTAACATACCCTAAAATTAACTGTGAACTCTGAAAGTTCTCACACAACTTAGAATTCAGTATCTGTAGACTGATTCTGTTTTTCTCAAGGGTACACCAACCTACATCAAATTTCAAACAAAACACACTCAGAGGAAGTTAACATTGCACAAAATGATTGCCACCTCAAATTTCAAAACATAAGTACATGAATCCCTTATCAGATTTTCAAAATTCCCCAAGTGAGCAGCTGAACACCACTGGTATCACTCAGCTCCTGGACATCTGTCCAGCCTCCTAGACAAGCTTCAAGAGATGATGCTCCAGGTGCCTTTCTGGAGAAGCACTTTCACCATCCCTCTATCCTAGCTTTTCTTTAGCTGCAGTTTTCCTTTCACACACCCAAAAGAGGTGACAATCTAAATTTCCAGGGTGAATACTTTTAGAACATCTAACACCAGCATGACTCAGCTTTCCTTTTTTGAAAATTTGGGTCAATTAATTCACTTGAGATCCTACCTCAAGCAAATCTATCCTTTCTCAAGTTTTGGATTGTGTAACAGATCCATGCATTCTGAATGCATGCAAAACTTTAATTTTCATGCCAGAACAGAGCTCTCAGAATAAACCTCCCAAATTTGTAGTTCTATCAGTGTTGGCTTGTTTAATATTTTAATAGTTTCTGTCATCTGAATGCTCTGTGGACTATTTCATTCAACTATCATGATACTTAAGAGACAGTAGCACATGCCCTGAAATCATAGATGAAATACAAAATGAAATTGCCAGCAGCTTCCACAAGCACACAGCACTGTTGACAGGCAACCCATTAGCAGCAGACTGTCCCTGCTTTCTGGCAGCAGCAGTAAATCCAAGCATCCTGCTGCTTGCAGAGCTTTATCTGAATACACAATGCCAGAGCAGGCTGATCTCTTCAGGACTTTGACAAGTACCTGGAGAGTTTTGCAATTAATATTATTATGTACTTTCTGCCAGGAATGCCCTTGAAACTATGAAAAGTTCATTACTGTATCTGGGAGGAAGAACACCACCAAGACACAAGAAAAAGGAGATACTTTGATAACTGGGGCTGTCTTAAGATGTTAAAGTGTGAAGAGGAATAATCCTTTTGAAAGTAATTGAGGTAGTAATTAGCAGTATTTTAACTACTGCAATTTCAGAGATTTGTGACCAGTGATGGAAAAAGCAAATAGCCTTGGCATGCTCCTCCAAGGCTGAGGGATTAGGCACTGCATTTGCATTCTGAGTAAGGAATTTAATTGAGTATCTTGTAAGCAAAAATTTGCTACCACTCTATCAACTTGTGAATAAACAAGATATATTTTTATGTCTTTTGACCTAAGATAAAAATAAATCCAGTTTAAAGGGGGGCACCCATTCAACCTGAGTCAACTCAGTACTTCTAGTGCAGCTGTGAATAAGCACTTCATGACTATTTGGAGCAAAGTAATGGACATGCTAGCAACTGTACTTCTGAGGTTGAATGTTTATAAAATATTTTCACTTAAACTAAAAAACAGAACAAAAACCAAACATGCAAACCCATTAAAACAAACCCAAAAATCCAAAACCAAAATCCCACAAATTGCATTAAGGTTCTGCTAGATATCCTTTCCTGTTAGGATACAGTCCTTAAAAGTTCTTAATTTGGAGTTGGAGACAAGGCTAAAACTCAAGTTAAGTCTCCTGTACTAAATACTGAATTAAAACAAATAAATCTAATCATCTGAAACTTACACAAAAACTCAGAGCTTTTGTGAATATTCATGAATATTTCTCACCAATGCTCAAAATTATGAGAGCAGAGGTGGAACCAAATGGTTCCACAGGAAATCAGGAATTATTGTGTTGCAGCAGAACACAAGTTCATATCCTTCTTCTGAGAGTGGCCAATACCAGCTGCTTTAATGAAAGTACAATAAACCCAACAGTAGGTTGTTACTGCTTCCTTGAATCAGAAACACCATGGAGCCACGTAATTAATTTTTTTTCTCCTCAGCACATTCTCTGTAATAAACACATTCAGAAACTATAATAACTATTATAAATGGTTGTGCATTTGAGCAAGAAAATGTAATTATTCTTCAGCAATATTTCACATTAGGCTTAGACATACTCTAATCATCATTAAGTTGAAGAAAAAAATGCACATGAAGGACCCAGGCATAGTGCCCATACTCTTCACAGGACACCACAAATCTGTAGACTATTCAGTTTTTGTGAAAGCTTGTTTCTTCACTTATTTTTCATGTATTTGGGGGTCACAAGGGAAAGATGTGAAAGGCAGGACAATGACACCTTTTCTCTATTATCTTCAAACCCAACTGCACATCCTCACAAGCGTAGTAACCACCATGTTGGACAGAATCACTGAAAATTAAATGTTGTGAGTTAAGCTTCTAAATCAGCAGCATGATCTTCCAAGGTGCTGAACTTGGAATCCATTAATTGCAGAAGGAAAATGGTGAGCAACAATTACTTCTGGAACTGAAGCTTTGGAAAGAAAAACAGCAAAGCAGACAGAAGAAGGGAAAAAAACCCCACAAACAAACCAAAACCCCAACAATCCAACTGTCCTACTCTCTAAGAGCACAGAAAAAAAAAATCATTCTTTTCTTCTTTAGGCACTGTTAACCACATATGGTCAGAAGATACAGTTCACTATCTTCTTCCAGCTATTTTTATGTTATTACATACTGGTTTTAGGTAGGGTTCTCTGTGGTGTTAATGCTTTTCACTAAAAGATACACAACAGGACATCAACAAACCCAGCAACCCACTTGCTGAGCCTATTGGTTCTGTCTGTGTGCATGCAGACGTGTGTGTGCACAGCTTGGTGCAGAAAGGCTGCTCAGAAGCTCAGCTGTGCAGAAGCTCAGCTTCCTCATCCTCAAAAATTTACTGGGCTTACAACACCTACAGAAAAAAACTATTTAACACCGCTGAGCTCCCAGTCAGTAGCACTGTAAGCAGTAGGATAGAAAATGCTTTGACTGCACTAAGTGAAGATTCAAGCTAAGTTCTAACCAGCAGCCTTTTTTACCAAAACATTCTTCATCTGGGGTTGAAATCACTTAGCTGACACTTTTGCTCAGCTACATTGCAACCAAGCATTGAGGTAAATAGGCCAAGATATACATATATATATATGTATATATTTTGCAGGTATATGTCTGTGCACACACACATATTTATATCACAAACCTCAGCAGAGCAATGGAGTAACAATTCAAATTCTCCCTCTCTGCCCTATGAACAGAGAGCCTTCTCATTCAAGCACTGGAGGTACATACTCTGAAGGCATTATGAAGGTGCTGTACCTAACTGGTGCACAGCATAGGAAAACAAGATAATAAACTCCACCTCTTCGCCATACTGAAGCATTCCATATTAATTTCTAAATGGTAAAGCAAGACAGTCATCATATGGAGTGGGATCAGTGGGAACTATACCTCAAGACAGCAAAGATGCTTATAGCCACAAAAGGCTATATGTTGCCACCCTGGTAGAAAGATGATTTCTCAGAACTTCTGTGAAGAGTCTTACCAATTTTTAGAGCTGTATCATTATTCAAGTGAAATTACTGTGTTTACAAACAAGTAACTGCAGGTAAAACTAGTTGAAGGAGATCAAATTGCTTTAAATTTTAATGCTGCTTGAATAAAAAAGCCTTGCACACCAGCAATGTTACACATAAATAAATATAAGTAGCTCTTGTATATTCAACTGACATTTACCACTGATCTAGAAATTCAGGAAAATTTTCTTGGTCTTACCAAGGTAAGGTAAGGTAAGATATAAGGTATATAGTGTATATAAGGTATATAAGATATAAAGTGGTGAGAGCCTGGAATGGGTTGTCCAGGGAGGTGGTTGAGGCCCCATCCCTGGAGGTGTTTAAGGCCAGGCTGGATGAGGCTGTGGCCAGCCTGATCTAGTGTGAGGTGTCCCTGCCCATGGCAGGGGGGTTGGAACTGGATGATCCCTGTGGTCCCTTCCAACCCTGACTGATTCTATGATTCTATGATTTGCCCATGCTGTCCTGTTAAAGGGTTTCTCTTTCAAAATCATCTCCAGAAAGTTTCCTAATATGGGCAAATTTTTTTTTGAGAACTGAAGCTATGTACTATCTCTCTAATTTCTTACACATCATTGCCATCCAGGGTCTCTCTTGTCTCTCCACCAACACTAGGGTATGAAGACATTCATAATTCCAGATGATTCACTAGCCTTTGCAACTCCAATTTTATTAGCTTTGGCAGATTCAATATAGAGCATACAAAACAGCAGCACGACTACTCAGTTGAAGTTGCATAAATATTTCCAGCGAAATATCTCATTATTAGCTACTTATAACTGGCACTTAACAGGCTGTTACGCAAACTCTTGGTCTAGATTGTATGTTCACAAATGGAGCAAAATGAATTTGCTCATCTTGTGTATGAACGCATGCAAGTTTTCAGGCTCCCCTGCCTCTGTACATTTGTTTGAGGATTATCACTGCACAGAACCTCCCTCCCTGGTAGGCATCTCCCCACTACTTCAGAGACACCAGTAACAGCACACGACGTTCATCATGACAACAAAAAACAGTGTCTCAGAAAGGAAGAAAGTTTATTGAGGTGAGCATCCTCAAAACACCCATTTAAAAGCCATCATGTAACCTCTGCCATTCCCCGTGCAGCAGAACACGTGCCTCTAGCTACCCAAACCATAGTCCTCCTGTGGAGACTGCATGTTTGAGATGGAGTTTGTTAATCTGGACAAGATTTAATGTAATTTTGAACACTGGTAGAGGAGAAGGTAAGTATCAGGGAAACACAGATTTTGTCCTAAGTAATTGTTTCCTTTATTCTAGAGTTTGTACTAGTGAATACTTCCAGGAACTATCCTCATTGCTAAGAAAAACCTTGATGCTTGTGTGCTCAAACACACAGAGAGATCTCTTGTAAATCAGAGACAGTAAAATTAAATGACTGATGTTTTTTAAATATTATTAACATAAACAGAGCAGGTTTTCCTGCTGCAATGCACACCAACAAATCAAATGCACAGGCATATTATGCCACTGGAGATATCATAGTCTAGTAAATATAAAAACAAAAATATAATGGAACAAATACACACTTGCAATAGACTTTCACCACCATGATGAAGCAAAAAAAGAGGGGGAGCGGGAAGAGGGGAAAAAAAAGAAAAAAGATGTTTTTTCAATTTTACAAAGCTTCTGTCAATCTTGAAAGGGAAAAAACAAACTGCTCTTGTAAATAACTAGTAAGCCACAGATGTACCTGTGTAGAAAACCAATTTAAACAAATTGCTTTTTAAAGACACCCGTTTCACAGTGAAGATTGTTTGTATACAATAGGACAGCACAGACTACTTCATACATCTTCACACATCATAACTACTCATCTCTTCACCAATTTTCAGTTGTTGTTTTCCCCTCTATGTCATTCTGGCTAAGGGTCCTAACATATACTTTTTTTTTTTTCCATAGAATTAGTATCTGTCCTGATTTTAAAGATTTCTTCATTTTCCTCTCTATTGTACATAATAAATACATAGAGAATAGAGAATAGCTGCTTATGCTCTAAGATACAATTAAGTACTTCTTCAGATGAAGCTTCTTTCTGCGTGACAGTACAATTTCACATCAGCTTTAGCTACCTCTAGAACTTGACTCATACAGTTACACAACGAATCCACATGGTGAAAATATGCACACACACACACTCACCCAAAACAATCTTAATGAACTGAATTCTAGTGAGAGTCCACTCTTCCTTATTCTGCTTTGAAGCATGAATGCCTACGCATATGCAGCTAATGCCTGCTTCCCGTTTTGACCCTCTGCCAAGTGATTTTGCCCTTTACTGGGGCTATGCAACATGCATAGTGAGTAATATAAATCATATACTTAAAAAACCACCATGAGTCTGATGGGACATGGGTTTTTTGTTTGTTTTGGTAGCTCAAATGTGAGAATGGGGAGAAGAAGAAATTATTTTCAAAGCAAGTTGCAGAATGTCTTCAAGAGTGGACAGATATAATTTTACTCCCAAAGGAAGTAAAACAAAGATGCTCTCATTGAATTAGAGAGAAATACAGAATGGTATTTTAAAAATATATATAGAGAGAAAAATACTGAATACATGAATCCTTAACACCTAATACATATACAGGATATATGAAAAAAAATCGTAACAATCCTCTAACAACGATTCCCCAAGAGTAAACCACAAGCTCCAGAACTCCTTTTTTCCACCACCACCGTTTCCCTTACATTAGGCATAAACAGGCCAAAATAGTGCAGGACAAATTAGTCAGTCCACTGCAGGCCATAAACAGGCCAACTTCCCCATGTTACCTAATAAGGACTTCCCCTCCAGAGACCCAAAAGAGGGAGAAAAGAGGAAGAAACTAACTCTGCATCCAGTTTTATAGGGATTCAGGAATTCTGGGAATGAAATAACATAATTTCCTGTGTTCACTGGACTGGACTCTCTGGACCTGCTGGAAGTCTGCAACTTTTTAATTTTTTTCAAAGGCAGCCATGTCAAACCAGGACACAGAATGTTGTTTTTGCTCCTTTCCAGAGAAAAAGTTATGTTTTACACATGTTCTTTATTCTACAATTTGATAATTTTACTTAATATTTTTAAGCAGTTTAAAATCTCTTTAAGGGTCAAAACTGAAGTCCGAGTATTTTGATTGTTTGTATTCAACTGTTGTTTTGTATCCTATCGATTAGTAAAAGAACTTATCCTCCACTTTTTATTTTTGTGTTTAACATTTCAGCAATTCAGAAGATGTTTAAAGTTTGGAGAAAACATAACAGTTTTTTGCTGTACTGCTGTTATAAATTCAGATCCATTTTGTAAAACTGGTTCACTAGATAACAACATTCAGAATAAAAATATTTTCTCTTCTTAATACCACATCTGCTTCAATTTGGCCTCATTCAAAACCTTGCTCCCCTCTGATGGGGCAATATAGTTCTTGTACCGTGAAAAATTTTCTCCCAATACCTGCAATTTGTCATGAAAAGCACAAGAATCTGAACTAAAAGTGGAGAGGCTTTTCAGGGCATACTTTGCTGGAGGCAAGGTGAGGTGAAGAGAGGAGAGGCAAAGAAAGTGAAGGGGACATGCTGGAAAGTTTCATAATGAGTTTTGAGTGAGAAATCACAGTTGAAAGGCCTTTAAAAGAACATCTCCTTGTCATTTCTTTTACTGAAACATTTTCATTCTGAGGATTCTTCTCACAGTATGCAAGATACTATGAAACAATAACGTACAAAGTGACCAAATTTTGCCAAGGAACCTTTTCCAGCTAACTAGAACCATCTTAAATAGGGGGGAACCAAAGAACACACAAAAGTACACCAAAAAAACCTGCTCATTTGCAGGAGTCCAAGTTGGACCACGCTCATGATGCCTACACATATTGTTACCCTGGCTGTTTTTTTCAGAGAACTGACCTCCTGCACAGCCACTTAGCTGTGCTTCACTCTGTCCATTCAGTCTCTTGGGAGGCAGAAGATGCTGCTAATGCACTGGCTGAGCAGCCCTCATGTGTAAACATTGGCTGCCAGCCTGTCATTCAAACAGCTGTCTTTCACACAGGCAGCTACAAGTCCAATACCTCAACTCCCTAATGAAGGATGAGAGATTGAGGACAGCAATTTCAGTGGCAGTTCAAGAATAGCCGTGCTTCTGTTAACTGCCTTCAGAAGGAAAGCAAAGCATTTATTTGAGGTTTTGCTCTAAACTCCTTTTATGTTGTTTTGGGTGTTGGGCTTTTTCCTCAAAAAATACAGCAATTACTGAAAAAGTTGTCAAAGAAATAAACAAAGTGCATCATGTACTACTACTCAGCAGTTGAAGAGGCCATCATGCAGTAACACCTACCCTCAGAAACCTCACATTCCAGTTCACAAAGGCTGAGTTTACTGTTTTGAATCCTGCACAACATAGGAACAACACCCATAGCAGGGCAGTACCTAAAAAGCATTGCTGCCTCTAACCAGTCATTTTCAGACTTCCAACAAAACATATGCTGATGAATACAGCAGGATTTTACTCCTCCTCAACTTGCCAGTAATAAATGCATTGCCTGAATTAATCATATTCTTGTCAGGCAATAAAACAAAAACACAAAAAAAAAAAAAAAAAAAACACAGTAGCTGTCAGTGGGTGAGGCCTCTGGAGTGCCAGAAACCACGTGCCACCCGAGCGTGCTCAGGCACCCTGAGCTATCTTTGGCATCTGGCATATAAGATGACACATGGAGAGCTGCCTGGAAATTTTCATGTTTCAAGTCAATGTCTATTCCAGTAGAACATTTTTGGGATTCTGCACCAGAAGCAGGGGGCATCAGGTGCCTCAAAGGGGAAGACAGGAGCAGCAGAGGCAGCCTGGGTTTCCTGCACTGGAAGAAACAAACCACTCAGCGTCATGCGCAGACTACACTGTAGTCCAAGTTGAACTACATTAATTCTGTCCCACCTTCAAGTAGGAAGTCAACAGTTGTCTATGCTGATTCGGGCTGGGGTAGAGTTAATTTTCTTCATAGTAGCTTGTATGGGGCTTTGTTTTGGATTAGTGCTGAAAACCATGTTGATAATTCAGGCATGTTTTAGTTACTGCTGAACAGTGCTTAGAGTCAAGGTGTTTCCTGCTGCTCGCACCACCAGAAAATAGATTGGAGGTGCAGAAGAGGCTAGGAGGGGACATAGCTGGGGCAGCTGGTCCCAGCTGACAAAGGGATATTCCATACCATATGATGTCATGCTCAGCATATAAATGTGGGGGAAGAAGAAGGAAGAGGGGGACATTTGGAGTGATGGCATTAGTCTTTCCATGTAACTGTTCCACATGATGAAGCCCTGTTTCCCTGGAGATGGCTGAACACCTGTCTGCTTTGCTTATGTGCATGGCTTTTGTTTTACCTATTAAATTGTCTTTATCTCAACCCACAAATCTTCTAACCTTCACACTTTTGATTCTCTTCCTCGTTCCATTGGGGTAGGAGGGGTGAGCAAGCATCTGTGTGGGTCTTAGTTTCAGATCAGGGTTAAACCAGGACACTATGTATAAGTAAATACTAAGTGCCTGGGTGGAAAACTAGTGAAAATAACAAAGCAAAACACAAGGTCACACATGGCATAATGTAACGACTTACACACTTCTCTACTAGTACACCATGATGCCACAAGATAGTACAAGGAAGCATAAAGCCAAAACATTTTTATCTGTTTCTAAACAACACGTTCAGATTAGCACATGCAAAATGCTACTCAGGACAGGAGAGCTGTCAATACCACAGAGTAATACTTCCATTTCCTAATGTTATTTGAACATGTAGTTTTATTAAACATCTATAATTAAGATTCAAATACTGAAGCCAGGTATTTCTCAGGTTGGCTTCTGTAATTTAATTTTCTATTCTCCTAATTACCTGGTAATGTAAGTACAAGTTAGGTGCCATGACATTTCTTTAAAAGAAATCAAACTACATTTCACATTTGTTTATGGTAATCACAATATACTTTACTTTCCAAAGAAGCCAAAATAATCACTGGCAATGTTGGAACTATTTTATGCTCTTCATCCAGTAAAATGTGTGAATCAAGCCTGAAATCATGAATTTTTCTCCACAGTATGCATCTTGAGATGATAGTTTCTCAAAGGGATTATTAATGTTTAATCCTCTCTATCAAAAAGCCCCCCCTCAATACAGACTTTAATATGCAAACCTACTTGTGATCCTACTGGTATTTCCAGAAAGTGCACTGAACATTTTTGGCAAGTCTTCAGAACCAGTATCACTCAGCTAGGAAACTACAGCTGCTCGATGTCTGCATAGGACCCAGCAGTTCAACTTAATTGTAAGATGTTCTTGCAAAATCATTTAGTCCTACTGTATTTAAATACAACAGAACTCCCATAATTAAGAATATTGAGGACTCAAGAGTATGTTCCATGAGGTTGTTGCTGTTCACTTACAATCTCAGGAAGTCATCTTGCAAACCCATCCTACAAGGAATATTGTTGACTGCTCTGACAAAAATCAATTTCAATTTTCTTGTACTGCTCTAGGGATTAATCCTTGTATCAGTTTGTGTCTGTGAAAACCAGAGGAGGCACCAGGGAAAGCTATCTATTTGAACAGAAACATGGCAGTTTGTGCTGACTTCTTTCTAGAAAATAAAGTGACTTTTATAAAATCACATTTTGAATAACCAATAATGAAACATATCATCTGCATTATTTAAACTTATTTTAAATTACTTTGGAACAGTCAACTGCCCTTCCCCCAGACAATTCACGCTCTTATCCTTTTCACTATGTTAACAAATTGTGTTTGGAAAATAAAGAAGAGAAAGACAAGATCAACAGAGACTTTTTTTAAGATCAAAACCTCTAAGAGATAATACAGCATGAGAATAAAAATGATACCTTGCATTACCAATTGATGAAGCTACCTTTCAAGTAGTTAGACAATTACATGTGACAGCTGAAAAATGCTGGATATTAGGTTTCCTTTTTTTTTTTTTTTTAAACTTAGTGGCATCTGAGATGACAGAAGGCAACAGAGGATATCCCAACACAGACAGATTTTGAGTCTTATTCTGGAAGAACATGAAGCTCAGGAAGCATGCATCTCTAGCCTACGAAAGATAGCATGAGTTTCTGTGAAACTTGTTCTCAACATTTAGTACCAGATTCACAAGGCAATAGGACATTTGTGTGTAATCCTGTTCTGAACCATTCCAGAGGGAACAAGCCCCTAACAAAGTTCAGACTATGAGGAACTTCTAACTCACAGCAGCAGCTGTGATGTTGCCTGCAATTTTTAATATATCCAGACCTACTTTCTTCACAAAGGCTTATACGGAAATGTTTGGAAAGAAGATCTGTGGTGTTTTTTTCAGAAATGACTACAGTTATCCATTTTCTGGAGACTAAAGATGCCAGAATGTTACTCAGACTGTTAAACCTCTCTTTTCCTGATATGCTAGGAGCTAGCTAGGGAAACTAGCTCATGAGATGTGAACTCTGCCCAGTATAAGTATTTATATCTATATCTGTATCTATATCTGTATCTATAGCTATATATCTATATCTGTGTCTATATCATCTATCTCTATACCATCTCTATCTATATCTATGTGTGTGTATATATATATATATATAGAGAGAGAGAGAGAGAGAGAGAGAGATGGAGAGAGAGAGAGATGGAGAGAGAGAGATGGAGAGAGAGAGAGATTCTCCTCCATCAGAATTACTCTTGGGATGCAGTTATGCAACATGGTATAACTGCCTTTGTCTAAATATGGCCTGTGGAAACAGAGCTGCCAAATGCATGGCTCTTTAGAGATGTATGACAACTGGAAAAGTGCCACATACAAATTTCAAAGACCACTTGCTGCCCTTCTAAAATTATGTTTAAATAAATCACATGAATAACTATCAGGGTTCTGAGGCTGTTTCAGAGTGTTATTCAAGTTCAAAAACCCTACAGAGAAAATTCGATCTGTGCAGAGAACCAACAGCATTGCAAATTAAGTCCTGTATTCTTGCCTCGCTCTCAAGAAAAGCATCTTTACCTGGTATAAAAGGGAAGGCTCAAACCCTCAGGGATATTAAAATATTTTTCTGAACAGCTGAGCTGCTGAGATGATCTCAGGACACAGCTGCCAGTCCTGACACACTAGCTGCATCACAGCTTTGGCTTACCTCAAAGGCATCTCCCACTGAGATAAATGATGCTAACTGATGCCAGAAATACCACAGAGTGCTGCCAACAAAAACTAGAACCCACAGGCCAAAGGCAGTACCTGTCACACACTGCTGACCATTCACCATCCCTCTGTAACAACCTTCCCCACTCCCACCTTGTTTCCCATTGATGCTTTCCCTCTTTACCACAGCTAATGTAACTGAGCTACAAAGAATATGCTTTGTCACTTTTTCTTAGAATGCCAGTGCATATTCTGCCAAAACAAAAAATACTTGTCTAAAACCCCATAGTTTCGTCCATTTTCTGTTCTCCAGGGAGTCAGTGATTAAGAAGTAGAAGAGTTCTAACTAGAATGCTGCAGCAGTTAGAAATGCAAGACTGGCTCCCCTGAAGTTTCAGTTAAAAGCTTTTTGCAGACATTGTGAACACAGATAGTAGAATTTTTTTATGTTTTTACTAAATATAAAGATAAAAAATAATTAGCTTAACTGCCTTTGTCTGCTTAGCTTTTGTAGTAGCAATAAGTACAGCGCATTTGATGACACTTCGACCAAAGCCTGAGGTAGGCAGCCTCAGGCTTGTAGAGACTACAGTTATTTAAAACAGCTTACAGAAGCCTTATAAACATAATAAAGGTGACATGTGAAATAACCTATAATTACTATGAGCTTATGGTCAGCACTGGCACGAGAAAAAATCTTCATTAGTGCTCCAATAAATGCAAACTGAGGGCTATGCTCATTAACTGGCAGTTGATTACACCCAATTAGACACTAAACTGTATTGCCACTGATGAAAGAGCACACTGAGAAGCACAAGCTTAGCTTCTGCGATGCCATTTGCCACTGCATGCCGACATCTTCCTTCTTTGCCAACTCCTATCCCGAATAATTGCCTGTGACATGGCACCTAAAATAAGCACTCCTCTTTTCCAGCACCTGAGGCTTCATTAAATTATTTTGCCGGTCTATTTTGCCAGCCTAGAGAGTTATTGCAAACTATGGAAGTGCACAAAATGCAAACTATGGAAGTGCATAAGATGCAAGCATTTAAGTGCACAGTTTTTACTGAGTAAGCTACTTCTCTACACATTTGGTACAAAGATTCACTTCCAGTTCTAACTTGCTGCCTTATTAAGATAGAAAGAACATACCCCTCCTTTTACGCCACCAGTTCAGCAGTATTGCCCACTGAGAAACAACACACCAGGATCACATCCTGCACCACTGCCCAATACTGAAGGTATTTTCCCCTCTGTGGGCTGTAAGACTCATTTCCCTCTTGCTTCCTTGTAAAAGAAAATAATTGAATGAGTTGTTGTAGGTCATGATGGGGAGGAAGAAATAATTTTTCCTTCTTGGGGTTTCTCCTCCGTAAAATATTGTAGCTCTTAGTAATCATCAATCTGCAAATCACAGGCTTGTATTAGTGTCATTCCTCTTCAACATTTATGATTGTCACTATACTGCAGTAGCAGTTAGAAGCCTGCTCTTCTGGATTAAATAAACACATGAAGCTTTTATCAAACCACACAAAGTATAAAATAATTCTCCAGAATCACTTTATATAACGAATACACATTCAAGCATAATGATTCACAATGTGCACCGCTGTGACTATGTGTGAATCTCTTTCAGTATACCATAAAAAAAAAAAAATCGAAACATTCACTTATCACAAAGGAAAATGAGTTTCATGTAGATGATATCACAAAACAATTCAATTATGCTAAATTTGGCCTGGTTTTGCTAAAATGAGTGTGAGTTTTACTTTATCTCAGTCTGCATACAAGTGAAGAGAAGGAGAAGCGAAGCCAGTTGCGTGCAAACAGCCTCATTTCTGAGTATCAGAAATTGAAAGAATAGGCAGGAAACCTTTTGTCACAGGGTATCTATAAGGGTGCTTTTCCCCTTATGTGTCAGGAAGATAGAAGCCCATAATACAGTAGCAAGACTTTGGTGCTGCTGATTGCAAAGTTTAATTAATAATTAGCAAATTTTTTCTACCAGTAATTCTTGGCAAAAATTCTTTAATCTTCCTGGTAGCCTTTTCTGTCTGAATGTTTTCTATAATGCTATAAATTTCACATTATAAAATTACTTTATAGGCTTGCAAGAAACTAATGAAATTGTTTTTGATATTTGAGTATCAGCTGTCTCATGTGCAAGCTTTAGAAATTACTCTAATGAAACTACTCTCCTCAGTACTGATAATACATATACAACATGAACGCAGTTCAGACTTAACTGCTGTCTGCATGATCTATCACAGAGAGGCTCCAAGGTGTTTTGGTTCAGTTTGGTAACACTGCTGTTTGTTCCACAGCTTACATTTTCAGTGACCTCCTTCTATAGCCTGAACAGCAGTTTATTTCGCAGTAGGAAAACAGCTTGGCTATCTGAGATGTCTCATTCCTAAGTAATCAAACTAGGATGCCTTACTTAACAAGGAAAGGGAGGCAATGGCATCTCTAAAACAGATGAAAACAGTTCAGTTTCAAATCAAATCCAATGAAAATAGATAATTCTGAGACGATTATTTAAAAATTTCCTGTCTCATTAATATTGTTATTTAGAACTCTGCAAACAGCACTGAAAACAAAAATTAATAATTATTCATATTTTTCTTTTCAGATACACATCCTAACATTTTGCCTAGCCTCTATGTACAGTTTGATAATTAACAAAAATATTTCACAGTAGAAGATCAGTTGAGGCTGAAAATGCAGTGTAAAAAATATATTGTTAAGTCACAACATCATCATAATGACTGCTATCCTATATCATCAGTTAGAAAATAAGTAAGCTGGGTGTTTAGTTCTTCTTTGCAGGCTCTGCCATTATTCTTTTCTTCACATGTGGTGATTAAAGAGCAGAAAAATCGACTTTTTAGTTAGAAACTGTACATTTTTAAAATACGATGAGGAAGTTCTATAAAGTCTAGTACCAAACTGAGTCTTTCCCTTAGTTATTACATACATAGCACTGTTTCCTGCAGCAAGACAGGTAAAGAAAGTATTAACAGATCTATAATTACTTTGACATGTCATCTAGAATCAGGGTGCATGCCTTACCCTCTGTGAAAAAAAAAAGTCTGAGAACTGGTGATACCAATACTCCACAGGCATAGATGAGTTTCCTGCAGTTTGTATTAACCAGAGTGTTGTTGAGAAGACAGAGAACTACATTAGATCCACACCGAGAGAGTCAAATAGTGATTCTTTTGTAGCATCCCTGATGCAATTCAAACTGCAAGTTTAACTGTGATGGGTTAGCTCACAGGTAAGCCAAGTTAAATGACCCGTATCTTCCAAACTGAACTAGGAGACTGCAATCTCCCAGATACATTTTTCTGCACCTTCTGAGTCACTGACCAGAGAATAGAGAATCATAAGGAAATAAATAGCACTCTATTTGGGTTACAATCTGCCTGAGCTCAGGTAGCATATTTTCTTTACAACTGCCTGCTGAAACATAAACTCTGCAGCTGGAAAGAGGGTGGTCTAGGATCTTTACTGCTTCAGGTCAGCATGAAGTCCAGGAGTATAGATCTGTTCAGACAGATTCATGAAGGAGACCAACCTTAGTAGTTTTTATTTCATCAGACTGGACCTCAGCACTCTTGAGTGTGAAGAGACTGAAAAGATGTGCAGCAAGAAAGAAACCTCATTTCATCATCTGGAGCAGATGTGAGAAATATGGAACCAAACACATTCTGAAAGAATGATCTTTTACATCTCCTTTCAGCACTCCTTTCACAAAAGGCAGGAAGTGTCACACTTCCAGGCATGATATTACTCTTAGATTTCTCTACTCTGCCCACCTAGTTCATTAACTTACATTTCCAATTTCTCAAAATTCTCTGAAGTTGACGATTGTAATACATTGTCCTTGATATCCCTGAGAAACTACCCTGTAGACTAAAAGTCACTTTAGATATTAAAGGATTTTTTGTTTGGTTTTGGTTTGTTTCTAATCCAAAAATTACGTGGCACTTTCTGGAACCTAAGTTACCCTTTTTAAAATCTACAACTCATGTGGGTTGTACACAAGTGTAACTTAGCAAACAATTAAAATTCTGCTCTTATTAACACACTGAGAATATCTAAACCTGAGTACCAGTTAATTAGTAATTCAGTTACCACTGCCCTGGAGTATATCATATGCTCCTGAGAATAATGGTAGATGTTGAATAATACAATGAAAAATCAATTGAATGTTTTACTAGGAGCAAAAATCTTTACAAAAATTATAATGCAGTCTAGTTTGTGGTTTGTTTGTTTGTTTTTTTTCTCAAAGAGAGTTACGAAAGAAATCATGTTTTCAGGATCACACACTTCCATGGATTGCTATAAAATGTATAGGGTGCTGAAACACAGTTCTAGTGTCCTGATAAATCTGGCACATACCTTTGATGTTTTCTAGATATGGCAGCCAAATAATTTACTAATGTTTATGGGACTGAACATTTACTTCTTGTATTCATGTATATGTCAGGTAGTTACCTGCACAAGGTCTTCCTTCTTTAACAGTTGCATGCTTTCACCTGGAAATCAACTTAAAAGCTACATCTGACAGTTCCAAAAGAGTACATTGCTCAGCTAAATCTCCTCTTAGGACATATAGCGTGGTTTCATCTCAATTCCCTCAAAGAAGTAATTAAGAAGAATAAACAACTCGTACAATGTCATAAAGAACAGAAGAGCTGTATACAGAAGACTGTCCCTAACACTCTGCTGTAGGCTTTCCTAACTACTTAAGAATTTTGGGATATGGCATGTTAGTCTCAGTTATGCCTGTGTACAGTCATAAGTGTGAAAATCTGAAAGTTTGTATGATGAAACCCCACACCTTTTACAATACTAATATTATGTTCCCCAGAAAGAATTAAAAACATAGACAGAGAAACATGACAGTTGGCACTACAGACATTACTGGTGGCTTTAATTGGTACACATTGACAAGAGACTTGACAAAATTAGGTGAGAATGCCTGAGACGAAGATAATTAAACATAACCAGCCTGAAGACTTTCATCAAAATGCTCAAGAAGCTTTGCTGGTTTGGATACTTATATCCAACTGAGCAGTGGCACAGAGGAAGGTGGGGAGTGGTAGAGCCCTGAAAAGAACAATTAACACTAGCAAACTGAGCTAAGAAGTCCTCACAATGCTTGAGTGAACAGTAGGGAAAATCTGTTGTAAAAACTGAGCCTGATGTTTTTAACAGCTACATGCAGGATGAAAACAGTCTCAACCCATGACCTCGTAGCTAATTTTGAAAGTAGAGGCTTGCACTGCAGACACTAGAAGGAGTTTCATATCTGTAAAACAGGTGCTGTTAACAAACAACTCATATCTGAGTATGACTTGACCACACCTCAATAGCAGATAATAAACTGACACTACTCTAATGAGCCAATGCTATTATTAAATGCAAAGGTGGAAAGAAGAACACTTAAAATTTCCTTACATGCAAGTTTCAATATTGCTGCATGGTTTAATTTAAATATTATGCATCTAGCCTCATTAGCAATTTGCAAAACTGTTAAGGAAAATCATTTAGAAGGGCTAAGGTCACTTTCTTGAGTGCAACATATTACCATGGGGCATCATCCCCTGAATAAATGCAGTCGATGCATTTGGAGCATGTTTGAATTCATGTAGTAAGAAAGACCAATAACCAATAAAATAGGTGACATGAGGTTTGGAGTAGCATACTGACATTTCTCTCACTGTGAAATAATAATTGGAATGAGATATTATTCAGCTGAAAGTCAACACTGACATTGTTTTCCTTCTCAGTTCTGAGGATAACTTATATAACAAGAGTAATTTAATCTAAGAGTGCTTCAGACTGCTACCTACAATTTCCAATAGCCCGACAAGTAAATATATTCCTATAAGGAGACTGTAAATCTTTGTTTTAGTATCATGAATCCTTAGTTATTTTAAAAGGTCATAATTATACAAGTACAGTATTCAAGGGATACATGACTGTGCTTTCCAGCCTTTACAAATGTTTGTGTTGGCCTGTAAAACTATATAATACCTTTTTCATAATATTCCAGCACCCTTTTTTTTCAATATACCTGCTTTTCCATAATGCAGCAGCTTCCTCTCTTTCCAATTTTTGTAATGACATTAAAAATATCAGATGATCAGGTTTTATTTTATTAGAATGACTGTGGATGTAGACGA
Organism: Indicator indicator; assembly: GCF_027791375.1. Lineage (NCBI taxonomy): Eukaryota > Metazoa > Chordata > Aves > Piciformes > Indicatoridae > Indicator > Indicator indicator. The sequence continues at coordinate 79,663,683 of NC_072053.1, forward strand.
CATGGTTGATTTTAGAGCACGAAAATGGAAAAGAAGCAGGAACTTACAGATAAATAAGAAGCAACGGAAGTTGAATTATCAAATTAATTCTATCAAGTTTCAATTTATAAAAATCTGTTTCTCTCATTTAAAAAACATGAAGAAACCACATTCTTCCTTGACACTCATCACTAAACATAAACATCTTTGATAGGAAGTCCTGGAAAACAGAGACTTTTAACATACTTAGCATCTAAAATGCATGTTGATAAAGCTTTAACACATTTCAGGCTTTCATAAAACTTTGTTAATCATCAGTCACTATAAAACTATACATATATATATATATATGTTTTTATATATATATACACACTCAGGCTTGCATGTGACAAGCCACAGGACAACACACCAGAGTTACAGGGACAGGGTGCTAGTGAGGGCCCTCACCCTATTCCTCTGAAACATGCTGGATACACTGCAACACACCTGCAGTCTTACAGAGACAAGCCAAGGAAGAAAAACTAACAGGGAAACACTGGTGAGATATCTCAAAGGAATTAAGATGTGTTCTAAACAGGTGACAAATCTGACAGCTCAGCTGAAGTGCCCCTACACAAATGCACACAGTATGGGCAGCCAACAGGAGAAGATGGAAGCCACTGTGCTGCTAGAAAGCTACAACTTAGTTGCCATTACTGAGAGCTTGTGGGACGAATCTCACAACCAAAGTGTGGCTATTGATGGCTACAGGCACTTCAGAAGGTGAGGAAGGGTGGGTGGAAGTGTTGCCCCTATTGCATAGTGAAAAGCTGTCTCTCAGGAACAGCCACAAGCAGGTTGAAAGTTTATGAGTAAGAATTAGAGACAAAGGAAACAAGTGGAGCCTTGAGGTTGTGGACCACTACAGGTCTGGGCTGCAGTGATCATGCTCTGGTGGAGGTGGCAGTACTGAGACATATGTGTCAGGCAAAGTATAAAGTCAGGACCCTGAATTTTACTGAACAAACCTCCAGCTCTTCAAGGAGTCAGTAGGACCTCCTGGGAAACGGTCCTGAGGAACAAGGGAGCAGAAATCATCTTTAAGGGTGCAAGAACTCTCAATCTCAAACTGTAAGAACATGGAAGTCAAGAAAGGCAAGAGACTGGCATGGCTGACTCAAGGCCTGATGGTCAAACCAAACAAGAAGAAACTGCACAGGCAGTGAAAGCAGGGTCAGGTGTCCTAAGAAGAACAGGTATAGGGCTGCTGCCCGATGGTGTAGAGATGGGGTTAGGAAGGCCAAGGTGCAGCTGGATCTGAACTTGGCAAGGGACAAAAAGAATAACAAGGAGGGCTTCTACAAGTATATCAGCCAGAAAAGGAAGGGCAAAGAAAGTGTGCAGACCATAAAGCTTGTAATTAAAGAGCTGAAAAGAAGCCAAGAGATACGGTGGAGCCTTGAGGACAGACTAGGCAACATGGCCAAAAAAAGAGGCAATAAAGGCACTGTGGCTATCATAGAGTCATAGAATCAACCAGGTTGGAAGAGACCTCCAAGATCATCCAGTCCAACTGATCACCCAGCCCTAACCAAGTGCCTCATTCAGGCTTCTCTTGAACATCTCCAGGGGCGGCGACTCCACCACCTCCCTGGGCAGCCCATTCCAATGGGCAATCACTCTCTCTGTGAAGAACTTCCTCCTAATATCCAGCCCATACCTCCCCTGGCACAACTTGAGACTGTGTCCTCTTGTTCTGGTGCTGGTTGCCTGGGAGAAGAGACCAACCCCCACCTAGCTACAACCTCCCCTCAGGTAGTTGTAGACAGCAATGAGGTCACCCCTGAGCCTTCTCTTCTCCAGGCTAAACAGTCCCAGCTCCCTCAGCCTCTCCTCAGAGGGTTTGTGTTCCAGACCCCTCACCAGCTTCACTGCCCTTCTCTGGAGATGTTCAAGTACCTCAACATTCCTCTTGAATTGAGGAGCCCAGAACTGGACACAGCACTCAAGGTATGGCCTGACCAGTGCTGTGTACAGGGGTACAATGACCTCCCTTGTCCTGCTGGCCACACTGTTCCTGATGCAGGCCAGGATGCCATTGGCTCTCTTGGCCACCTGGGCACACTGCTGGCTCATGTTCAGCTACTATCAACCAGCACCCCCAGGTCCCTTTCTGCCTGGCTGCTCTCCAGCCACTCTCTCCCCAGCCTGTAGCACTGCTTGGGGTTGTTGTGGCCAAAGTGTAGAACCCTGCACTTAGCCTTGTTCAATCTCATCCCATTGGCCTCTGCCCACCCAGCCAGCCTGTCCAGGTCCCTCTGCAGGGCCCTCCTACTCTCCAACAGATCGACACCTGCTCCTAACTTGGTGTCATCTGCAAACCTACTGATGATGGACTCAATTCCTTCATCTACATCATCAATAAAGATATTGAACAGGATGGGGCCCAGCACTGATCCCTGGGGGACACCACCAGTGACTGGCCACCAACTGGATGTGTCACCATTCACCACCACTCTCTGGGCTCGGCCCTCCTACCAGTTCTTGACCCATTTCAGAGTGAATCTGTCCAAATCAGGAGCTGCCAGCTTTGCCAGGAGCTTCTTGTGGCAGACAGTGTCAAAGGCTTTGGTGAAGTCCAAGTAGACTACATCCACAGCATTCCCCGTGTTCACCAGGCAGGTAACCTGATCATAAAAGCAGATGAAAACTGCATTCATGTCACTTCAACCTGGGAGAAGTTCATTCTTGTTTCTAAGTTTTTGTGTGAGACACAGGAATGCAAACGCTTGTGGGTGAGACAGCTTGGTTAAAATAGCTCTGAGAAATACTAAGCAGCAGTTGCTGGCCTAAATTCCTACAAGAGGTAGGACAATAGTGCTGCTCAGTCACAGAGAGCATGAATGCAAAAAGTCTGCCTGGTAACACCAACGCTCTTCAAGGCTACTCAAAAGACGTAAGCACAATCCTGTAATAAGTGTGAAGGGTAAGCACAGAGATAAAAAAAAATCCAAGAGACATATTTTTGACTAAACCAATGGAGAAAAAGGAGTGAGGCAGCAGAAAGGTTGGGATTGATCATCACAAGAATGACTGGTGAGAGAAATGAAAAAATTGAAAATGGTGAGGAAGGAGGCAGGGAAAGGTAGAAGACAACCAAAAGGATTTTTTAGGATCACATATTAAGCAAAATGAAAGTGGGGCTTCACTAAAGTAAGCCAGGGAGACAGTCTGCAGTATCTTCTAGGTTTGCCATGTAGAGCAGTCAGACAATCGTGTTCAAAATCAATCAGAAAAGGGAGACTGGGAGGAAAGCGAGAGAAACCCACTGTACAGTCTGATAACCAAACAACTTGAAGGTCTGTAAATCATTACAGCAGCAGTTGTGTTAATTAGTCTGCCCCTTTGTGTTATCTAACCAATGGAGGAGGGAGTTGGGAATGCTAGTGCAGATGGCTAGCAGGAAGGCATCCTAACTGACAACGTGTACAAATACCAGGAAAAAATCTGAAGGAAAGATTGAACACAATGAAAATTATATTCGAGAAAACAGTTTTCTTGGAGGACTTACAAGTGATAGTCCAGCTTTAAATTTAGTTTGGATAGATTTTTATTAATCACCACGAAGAACTATATGCAGTTTTTTAAGTAAACATGGGATGGAAAATACTCTGAGTGTTAACTTACATTCCATCTCTAGTACGATGACTTACTCCTTCATGAGAGGAGGTATAGCTTACTGAAGGACAGGAGACTGAGAATGGACATGCCACCCTGACAACAAAGATATTCATTAAAGTTAACAAAAAGATAGCTAGTCTGAGAGTTAAGAAGGATTTGTATGTTAAAAGCCAAGCAATAAGACTAGAGAAGGATCAATACGTCAAAAGCCAAGCAATAAGACCATAAAATTAAAAGCTATCTGCTTGAAAAGTTTTTTTGAGTTGTACACCGTGTAAACAGCAATGACCAAATATAGCAACTGTAATCAGTTTTGGACAGATAAATTTTAAACTCAGAAGACAGTTATATGCAGAAGGTTTGCGGTGTCTTCTAGTGCTCAGTGAAATCAGAGCGTTGTGAAAATGATCTATTTCATTCTTCCATGCTAAAGAGGACAAATCCCAGATGAAGTAAGAAGTCCAGGGCTTTGATATGCATCTCAGAAAAACCACAGAGCTAGCTTGAGCCATGTGCTGGGAGCCTAAACTTGGAACCAGCAACCTGGAAGCCCTGCTTATGCTTTTCACTTCTAAAATGAAGTAGTGAAAATGCAAGCATTGCAATCCAAATAATGCAAGTATATGTATAAAAGGTCATGGCAAATTTCTAGGAAAAAAAGCTAAATTTAATTGCAAGAACAAAGGCTTGTATTAAAAGCAAGTCAAACAAAATGTTCTAATTTTAAGGCAAAGGGATTCATACTAAAAACATTTGTTCAAAATTAAATGACATAGAGCATATGCCCTTTGAAATTTCAAATAACTCTAAAGGAACCCTCTCTACATCCATAAAATATTTTTCTTGAGATTAGAAAAAAAGTAATTACCTGTAGGTTGTATTGGTTTTTTTAAATGTATAGAACTAATACAAGTTAAAAGAATTTTAAAGACAGTTTTCCCATATATTTGGCTTTGCATGCTGAGTTTATTTCAAAAGTGCCATCTTTATTTCCACTTTTCTACATAGTATTTCTACATAATCTATGGAAGTAAACCTACTGATAGTCAACAACATGTCAATTTTATGCAATCTACTGTAAAGTACAGTAATCTTTTATTGGACTTTTAATAAACAAAAGTGAAAAGCAAAATTGCTCAAATGAAATACACGTTTTTCCTTTCCTTTCTCCACGTTTTTGGTAAACACTGTTACTACTGAACTGAGAATCACATTCTGAGAAACGCACCACAGTTACATGGCAGACAAGGGAATGATGTCAGAATTAATTTATGAAATAATATTACAATCATTAACTAAAAATAGAGGTTAGTTGTGGTTATAAAAAAGAAAGCTGTAGAAGTTACAGAAAGTAAGCTACCGAATGTTATAAGATATAGAAACGAAAATACCACAAGATGGAATTCTCAGCTGACAACAGAGCTCACTGTAAAGTATTTCCCTTTATAATTTCACCTTTTCATTCAGTCATATAAATTCCCTGGAGGAAAATTTTTCTCTACTTATGTTTGAACACACTTTTTTGGCCACCTCTATTCAGAGAAAGAATGCACCCAAGTCTTCTTATATATAAGTACATTCTTAACATTCATATACTTCAAAAAAATCCTGAATTATCACTAAATGTTGGCATTCATCATAGAATTACAGAATCACAGAATCAACCAGGTTGGAAAAGACCTGAGAGGTCATCATGCCCAACGTATTACCAAATACCTAACACGTCCTGACAACTAAACCATGGCACCAAGGAACAGTGATTCCACGACCTCCCTGGGCAGCCAATTCCGCTGGCCAATTACTCTTTCTGTGAAGAACTTTCTCCTTGCCTTAAGCCTAAACTTCTCCTGGCACAGCTTGAGACTGTGTCCTCTTGTTCTGCTGTTGCTTGGCTGGGAGAAGAGCCCAACCCTCACCTGCCTACAACCTCCTTTCAGGTATTTGAAAAGAGCAATAAGGTCTCCCCTGAGCCTCCTCTTCTCCAGGCTACACAACCCCAGCTCCCTCAGCCTCTCCTCATAGGGCTTGTGCTTGAGACCTCCCACCAGCCTCGTTGCCCTTCTCTGGACACATTCAAGTACCTCGATGTCCTTCTTAAATTGAGGAGCCCAGAACTGGACACAGTACTCAAGGTGTGGCCTCACCAGTGCTGAGTACAGGGGAAGAATGACTTCCCTGCTCCTGCTGGCCACACTATTCCCGATAAAGGCCACTGGCCTTCTTGGTCACCTGGGCACACTGCTGGCTCATGTTCAGCCTACTGCCAACCAGTACTCCCAGGTCTCTTTCCACCTGGCTGCTCTCCAGCCACTCTCTCCCCAGCCTGTAGCACTGCATGGGGTTGTTGTGGCCAAAGTACAGAACTCAGTACTTTGTTGAATGCCATCCTGTTGGACTCTGCACATCTGTCCAGCCTGGCAAGGTCCCTCTGCAGGGCCCTCCTACCCTTTAACAGATTGATACCTGCCCCAAATTTGGTGTCATCTGCAAACTTACTGATGTTGGACTCAATCCCCTCATCCAGATCATCAATAAAGATATTGAACAGGATGGGGCCCAGCACTGATCCCTGGGGGACACCACTAGTGCCTGGCTGCCAGCTGGCAGTGGCACCATTCACCACCACTCTCTGGGCCTGGCCCTCCAGCCAGTTCCTAACCCAGCACAGAGTGCTGCTGTCCAAGCCACAGGCTGACAGCTTGGCCAGGAGTTTGCTGTGGGGGACAGTGTCAAAGGCCTTGCTGAAGTCCAGGTAGACTACATCCACAGCCTGCCCCACATCCACCAGGTGGTCACCAGGTCATAGAAGGAGAGCAGGTTGGTCAGGCAGGACCTGCCCCTCCTGAATCCATGTTGGCTGGGCCTGATCCCTTGGCCATCCTGCAGGTGTGCTGTGATTGCCCTCAAGGTGATCTGCTCCATAGTCTTGCCTGGCACTGTGGTCACACTCTCAGGCCTGTCATTCCCTGGCTCCTCCTTCCAGCCCTTCTTCTGGATAGACATCACATTGACCAGCTTCCAGTCATCTGGGACCTCTCCAGTGAGCCAGGACTGGTGGTAAATGATGGCCAGGGGCTTGGTGAGCTCATCTGCCAGTTCTCTCAGTACCCTAGGATGGATCCCATCTGGTTCCATGGGCTTGTGAGGATCCACATGGCTCAGCAAGTCTCTGACTGCTTCCTCACGGATTTCAGGGGGACTACTCTGCTCCTTGACTGCATCTGCTGGTTCAGGAGGCCAGTTATCCTGAAGCCCTCCTGTCTTACTGTTGAAAATTGAGGCAAAGAAAGTATTTAGTACCTCTGCCTTTTCCTCATCTTTAGTTACAGTATCCCCCTCCAAGTCCAATGAAGAGTGGAGGTTCTTCTTGCCCCTCTTTTTACCATTAATGTATTTATAAAAATGCTTTTTATTGTCTGTCACAGAAGTGGTCAGTTTAAGTTCTAACTGGGCCTTTGTCTCTAATTTTTCTCCTACATGATCTAACAATATCCTTAAACATATCTTGAGGTCCCCTCCCCCCCCATTTCCAAAGGCAATATACCCTCTTTTTCTCCTTAATTCCTTCAGAAGATGCTTGCCCATCCCAGACAGTCACCTCCCCTGTTGGCTCATCTTTCAGCACATTGGGACAGCCTGTTCCTGTGCCTTCAAGAGTTCCTGTTTGAAGTAGGTCCAACCATCCTGGACCCCTTTGTTCTTAAAGGCTGCTTCCCAAGGTACTCTCCAGGTTAGTTGCTTAAATAACCTGAAGTCTGCCCTCCAGAAGTCCAAACTGAGGGTTTTGTGGTTGCTCCTCCTTGTTTCCCTGCATATTGAAAACTCCACTATTTCATGATCGCTGCACCCTGGACAGCTTCCTGCCATCACAGCTCCCACCAGCCCTTCTCTACCTGAGAACAGCAGGTCAAGCAAAGCCTCACCCCGGTAGGCTTGCATAGCAGCTGTGCCAAGAAGCCGTCCTCCATACACTCTAAGAACCTTCTGGACTGCCTCCAGTCTTCTGTGTTAAGCTCCCAGCAGATATCTGGCAGGTTAAAGTTGCCCACAAGAACAACGGCTAGCGATCTTGAGACAACCTCCAGCTGTTTGTAGAATATTTCATCTACCTCTTCATCCTGGTTGGGTGGTCTATAACAGACTCCAACCAGGATGCCAGTTTTGTTAGCCCTCCCTCTGATTTTTACCCATAGGCACCCAATTCTTTCATCCTTAACCCCTTAATTTATGGGTAATTCTACAAGCAAAAAACCCTAAATTTCTCCCCTTTTGCTCCAAGGCTGTCTTTCACTTATCAAATGAGGCATGGCTTTCAGCCAGCTTTGCCACACAGGTCAGGCCCAGAATTCCCTGCTGACCCTCGGTCCTCTCCCCTCCACCACATCTTCATCCAAACCTCAGCAATCACTCTGAAGTTTTGTTTCAAACCAACCAAAGAACAAGCCTAAAATTGTGTTGTAATTTGACAACATTCTGATAGCTGTATGGTTTTGTAGAATTTTTTTATTTCTCCTATAAAGAGAAATTTCTAAACCAAAATGGCTATGCCAGTTATTCATTAAAACATAATATATATACTTACCCTTTTGAAAGGAAAAATGTGTAATTCTCTTACAACGTATTTACCTGAGCTTGTCAGTATTTTCCATGCCACACCACTGAGAAAATGGAGAGAAATGAGAAAAAACCATGGCATGGCTTTGCTCAAAACTGAAGCTTCTATTAAAAATATTTTCTCATGAAGAATAATTCACCATTAAAGGAACATTCTGAGAAAAAATACTGTTGTGGTTCACAACAGCAGCATGATCAAACTCAAGGGAGTAAATTCTACTTTAACTTCAGAGGTCTATACCTGATAGATTCAGCAGGCTTGTACAAATAAGGTAGTAAATTAAATGCACATCTTTCAAACATGGCTAAGAAGAAACAATCTGAGACTCAAATATGGTTAAACCACTTACATCTAAATCCTCAAACTACACTGGTTTTAATCTTCTTACACAGAGGAAAGGCTGAAAAGCTAGCTTGAACTACATTAAAAAAATCAATCTCCCAAACAGTACTTAGTAAAATCAAGCCAAAATACTGATGAGCAGGTGGGTGCAGTCTGGAGCACTGAAGAAATGATTGGAAGGGGGTGGGTGGGTGTTATTACATCATTACCTCACCACCCTCTGTCCCACCCTACTGCTTGCAGCAGCATCAGTTCATCTTGCTAGTGAAGGTATCAAAACTGGGACTGAGATGGGTATCTCTCATTTTTGATCTTTCCTTTGCTTTCCAGTTGTGTCCTCTAAATCCAGACACTAGTGAAGTCAGAAATACCCTTCTCTTGAAACCTGTGTCTGTGAGCACATGTGCATGCCACATTATTTTGTAGAAGCGAGTTAATTCATGGGTTTGGCTTGTTGTCATCTGTTGTACAAGGCTAGGAAGAATTTGCCTCTTAAACAAAACACAAGTAGTTTAAAGTATTAAGTCAAGTAACAGCACTTTGTCCAGTATCTCAATATTTGGATGTTTGTTTAATATATAGGCCAAGGAAAACACTAATGTTTGGAAAATAAAGAGGAAACTATTTGGTGAATACACCTCTTCTTCCCCCTATTTTTAATACAAGCTTGGTAGCTCCAGTTAATTTTTTCCTATGAACAATACTTACAAATCAATATTAAGATACTCATAAGATGATTTTTCCCCCGAATATGATAAAAAACCAGATGATATGCTACCATCACATCTTTTTCTGAGGGTATGGAATCACTCGGAGAAGAAAAAAAGCAGTAACAAAAAGAACTTCATATTTTCCCCCATTTCCCTATTTCATGATATTCTGCAATGTTCTAAACTGTTTAAAGCTGTGACACCTAAGAGATCAGAGTAATGACACTGAAATGTCGTTACTTGGAATGGCACAAACTGTGAAGATTTGTTTGGAAGCACAGAGGAGCAAGTGATGTTGAAAAGCTTACCTTGTCTAAGAAGGACAGATACTTCCTGTGACTTACCAACTCACTGGGAGCCTGGGGGTCAGAAACTACTCCAGGCTGTTGTGACTGGCAAAAAATTTGCCTTTGGTAGAGGTAGGAGATTGGACTCCTATCTCTTACCGAAAGAAGGTCCAAAAGTCCCTGTAAACTAGGTTTACAGAAAGTTGTGATTTAGGACACGGGAGATCCAAAATTTTGACAAACACAATATATTAACAGTTTTGTTGAGCATCAGCTTCTGATCAAGCCTCTTCTATCTGAAATGCTTCCAGGACCGTAGTGGTCAGCACAGGATGGTTAGGAGCTGGAATGCCTTTACACAAAATATTACGAAGGTCTCGTGTTTTTGTATGTATGTACTGGCTCACAGATCCTGCAAACTATTCTCATCTTCATGTAGCAAACCAGAAGACCAAGTAGAAGGTACTTTCAAACTGCAGCTCTTCAAATGATGTCTATACTGCCATGATGCATGAAGTTTCATGAAAAACTATGACTGCATACCTATGCCTTCAGCAACTGAGATGAGAATTGTGCAACGAAGCTGCAAATTAATACAAATTTACATAATTAAATACTTAAAAGCTTAAATGCTAGTCTTTGATTGAAATGAAGGTAAAATAAGTAATTATGTAATGATTAAATTGATCTGTATTTTAAAAACTAGAAAATAACAGCAGACTCTATTAAAACACTTGTAGCACATGATTAACATTTGCCAGAAGAAAATAATTTAAAAATGTATTTTCTGTAATGAAACAACATTTTAGCCATTTCAAAACCTCAGCAGAGAGGCTGTAGCTGACCACATTACCTAACAAAAATATGTAAGCTAGAGAAGGAAAAAAGACTTTACTAAAGCCCCCTAGGAAATGAACTTGCAACCTGATGGCCATAAGGAAGACATGTCAGTTAATTAAACAGCACAACTGGCAAATACACGGCTTAATTTGTGGGATCATACAAATCCTCACTCTGAAAGCTAATTTGCTCCATAAGCAATCATGTGAAAGATAAGGCAATCACTTTGTGGCTGTTACATAAACAGACATTATATTCCAACCCACAGCTTCTGCTAATCAATTGCTCAGTCTAGAAATATAAATAAGTTTATCTCCAGCAAAGTTTTCAAAGTTTTGCTCTGGTTTGTTTTTTCTTTTTCACAATAGAATGATCTAGGAAGGAAGAAAAACTGTTACAACCACAACTTTTGCAGTAGGAGAGATGGACCAAAAGTCTACTGTTACTACACAGGAAGAATGTTGTCACAATTCCAAATCACTGAGTTGTAGTACCCACAGGTTTTTTCCATTGCAGTAACAGATCTCTGGTAAGCAAATAATTCATTATGTTTTGTTTACATCATGTAGCAGCCATGGATGTAGCAGCAAATAACATCAAACAAGATGAACCAGTAAGATTAAATAATTATTTTTCTTTTATTTCTGGAGAATAGTAATACCTTTAACAATTAAAAACGCTGCTAAGAATTTGAGTAATTAGGCCACACAAGGTCTTTTAAGTCTGTTTGAACAGAAAAAAAAAAACCTAGACAATTTTTGATAACCTCTTCTTTCCTGTTACAAATGTCTTCCATGACATATTATTTATTATATACCTGAGTGTCATTGTAGGGCCATGACGTGGCCCAGTACAAACCCAGACAGGCCTTAAGATGTCTAGACAGGGTCCCTTTCTCTCCCCTTCTTCCTGTAGAAAAACAGGACAATGTGGGGAAAAAGAACAAGGGGGACAGGACTCCTGCCTGTCTGGTAAACAAGATGTTTATCTGGGGTGAGAGCACATAAACTTACCAATGTTCCCCCAGAAACAAGGTCCTTGCTTCTGCCTTTTATGGTTATAGCCTGGCAAAACGCCTTTCCACTGGGCAGCTACAGGTTGGCTTCAGTGCCCCACTGGACCAATTGATCTCTGGCAAGATGTATATACACAAGTGACTTGGTGGTCAGCCTTGCCTTGCCTTGACTTGTTCAAACCTTGCTTCAAGCCTACTTGGAGCCATCTCGTAGAAGCTGCCTTGAGTTGCCTGCCCTGCCTCAAGTGCCTGGTCCAGAGCCTGGGATATAGCCACAAGCCATCCACAGCAAGCCGGAGAACCCACCAGCCTAGAGGCTGCCTAGCCTGCTTCCCTTTGCCACCAGAATCGTGCTGTGCCTCAGTTTACCCAGGTACCAAGCAAGCACCTGTCGTGAAGAGAATCGTTAACTGCCCCGCCTGTTGTGAAGAACATTGTTAACTGGCCACCATCCGCTGAAGCCAGACCAGCCTGGGACCACGTGGGAAACTCTCCTTGCTGGCAATCTGCCATGCCAGCGCCGTGCAAGAGCACCCCAAAGCTAACACAGCAGCAGCATCATCTCCCATGTGAGTAAAACCATCTGTGAGTAATCAATTCATTGCCCTTTGGGTTTAAAGGTTCTTATCAAGCCTCCCCCCTGCTGTAATCGAGAACTATCTGCTCTCAGGGACTTTCTCTTTCCCAGTTGTTGCCTCCTAATTTGCATAGAATAGTTTGTACTTGCCCTAAGACTGCACATTCCCATTGTAAATATATATTCCAACTGTACAACGATCCTATTCAATGAGTTTTGGCATATTGCATTAATAAAGGTTTACTATTAATACCCGTTTGCCACATCGTTTATTGTTGTTGTGAGGGTAATTAATAAATCATTCCCCCCTCGACCACAACATTGAGCACTTCTCCCAATGTTTTCTGCTTTTTGTCGTATTTCTTATTTTTTTTAATTTATTTTTTTAATGAGCAATGTATGAATAGACCTAGAAATATCACAGACCAGTAATGTGCATCAGTAGTTTCAGTTTTTTAATGTCATTGGAAATCCCTAGAGATTTCTGCAGGACTCATCTTGCATATACTATTCACTGTCTTGATTTTAACCAACTACCTCCACAACTAGTCAGACGATGGTTAGTTACTGAATTATTGAAACACTGTAGTAGATTGTTCTTTTCTGTATGTTGAAAACACAACAGAGAAGAACTTTTATAAGCAGAGAACAGCCCTCTAGATTTGCCTACATATTTCACAGAATCACATACACAGAGAGAATGGAAGGGGTTAGAAAGGGCCTCTGGATATCATCTAGTTTGTCCAACCTGCTAAGGCAGGTCCTCTTAGATCAGGTTGCATAGGAAGACATCCTGGTGTGTTGAGAAAGTTTCCAGAGTAGGAGACTCCGCACCTTCTCTGGACAGCCTGCTCCAGTGCTCTGGCACCCTCAAAGGAGAGAATTTTCTTCGTAAGTTCAAGTGAAAACTTCTGTGTTTTAGTTTGTACCCTTTGCCCCTTTCCTGTCACTGGCCACCACTGAAAAGAGACTTGTCCCACCCTACTGCCCCCTGCCCTTTAGATATTGAAAAGCATTGATAAGATCCCCTCTCAGTCTTCTCCAGGCTAAACAGCTCCAGGCCTCTCAGCCTCTCCTCATAAGAGAGATGGCTCCAGTCTCTTAATCATCCTCATAGCTTTCACTTAACAATCTCCAGTAGTTCTGTGTCCTTCTTGAACTGGGGAGCCCAGAAATGGACACAGTACTCCAGGTTTGGCCTCATCAGGGCAAAGCAGAGGGGGAGGAGAACCTCCCTCGATCAGCAAGCCACACTCTTCTGATTACACCCCAGAATACTGCTGGCCGCCTTGTCCGTAAGAGCACGCTGCTAGGCACAGTGAACTTGCAGTCCACCAGTGCTCCCAGTTCCTTCTCCACAGAGCTGCTTTCCAGCAAGTCAGTCACTAACCTGTACTGGTGCAGGCCATTATTCCTTCCCAGGTGCAGGACTCTACACTTCCCTTACTGAACTTCATGAGGTTCACCTCTGCCCAACTCTCCAGCCTGTCCAGATCTTGCTGAACGACAGCACAACCTTGTAGTGTGTCAGCCACCCCTTCCAGTCTGGTATTGTCACCAAACCTGCTGAAGGTACTCTTTGTCTATTCCTCCAGGCCACTGATCACAACTCTCTAAGGTCTGTCATTCAGCCAGTTCTCAATCTACCTAACTGTCCACTCATCTAACCCATACTTCCCAAGCTTACCTATGAGGATATTATGCAAGACAGTGCCGAAAGCCTTGCTAACATCAAAGCAGACAACATTCACTACTCCCCTGTCATTTACTGTCATAGAAATCTATCAGATTGGTCTAGTATGATTCCCCCTTTTAAAAATTCCTGCTGACTACTCCTCTGCACACTTAGATATGACCTTCAGAACAAGCTGTTACTCAAACACAAAAATCTCGAGTTCAAACAGAGCAAGTATAATCACGAGATGAAGAAGGTGAGTACTCTGAATAGCTACCTACTTTATAAATATCTAAAAGGACAGAATGAACATGTGTTTCATATAGGTTTTTGTAGGAAAACTGTATGAACACCTTGCAAAAAGCTCATACAAAAAAAGTCGATATTCATCTGCCTTTGGTATTGCAGAAGGTGGTGGGACAATCTATTGTTAGTTTTAAATGCAGATACCTGACAAGTCCTTCAAGCTGTATAATTACAAAGATCCACTCTGCATTTTCATGGGCTTTCTTTAACAACTTAGTTTTCGGGTGAATGGAAAGAAAACACATACCCTAGCACAGCAGCTCTAAGGATACTAGTTTCTGCTTTCTGCTTCTTAGCAGGAGCTTAGCTGACACTGCTGCGTTCTGCAGAAAAGGGAAACAACAAATGCAGCATGGTCGATCCAAGGAAATAAAATACTTTTGCCCAACATCAGAAATGAGGAAGGGAGCTTGTTTCCCCATTTGTTCTCTGAAGACTGTGTTAGTCCTCTCTTTAAAACAGACACATAATCTTCAGCACTGTGGAGCTTCTCAGAGTCTTTTAGACTTTTAATCTTTCAGCCCCTCACTTTCACAACCAATAAGGACAGCAGATAAGGAACTGGCCTGGGAAACAGGACTATGCAGAGCATGGATAGATCCTGGCATATGTTCTGAATAGAGGGATGGTTGCAGCTGTAATGACTTTGGAAAATCAGTGTAAGTTGTTTTCTATTTTTTGAGGAGTCTGAAATGCAATACAAGCCTGAGGCACCTGTGGGCATCCAGAAAGGGTGAGGCCTCAAAGAAACTTCACCCTGAGAAACTGAGGTGCCTACAGAGGTAAGTCATGAGCAGAATTAGGCATCCATGGGACAAGAGCTCTGAGTCTTAATTTTAAACTGAATTGACTGAACTGCACAAGAGTCTTACTTCACAGGAGCCTCTCTTCAGATTTGAGTCAAATCTCTTAGCTTTTTAAGAAAGTACTATTATGAAGGAGATGGCAAAGACAAAGGTAAAACTTCTTTCAACCTAGGAACATAGTGAGTATGACAAAAAACCAAACATTTCCTTCTTTTTGCTATCTTCCAAAATAACACAAAAGTGTAGACAATATCCTGTGGGACCACCCCCTCTCCTGGGGGGTTTTGCTCTGCAGAAAGCATTGTTTAAAAAGTATTGACAAAGAACTACAAACTGCATTTAAGGCCATTACTCTACTTAATTACTTTTCCTGTGGCATTTTGGAGACTCCATAAAGCTAAGGGCAAAAAGTAAGTTTCATTAAAAATGTTATAAAAAGTAAAATTGCGCAGGAGAATGCAGCAGACCAAAGGCATATTAAAGATAGTAAGTCCTTTACAACCAGCTGAAATTCAGCTAAGGCAACACCTCTGGCATAGCCTGCACAAAGGATCCATGTACTTGCTACAGCTGCAGCAGGAGAACACAGTTCAATCCATCTCTCCTTTATATGATGTGACTGGACCTCCAGGGAATTGCCTGACCCAACATCTAGTCCTTTGCTGAGGCATACTCACCACCAATACATTTTTCTCATGAGTATCAGGTTTCTCCTAAAGGTAGTCAGGGTTTTCTGTCTCCATTACACTAATCAAAAGTCTACTAGAACCACAAGGACAGTGCTACACAGTGCAGCTGCCATATACAAAGTGCCAGCACCATGAAACTCACTGCATGTGCACTCAGGAGTTTGCTACAACATCTGTCCTTCAGACGGTCAGAACAAGAGTGCTACCTCCTGCTGTCCTGAGATGCAAGAAGGTGTCTCAGTTTTCACTGCCTACCTGCAATGGTATTTAAATCATACCACACTGCTTTCTCCATATGTTCCCTCCCTGCACCTCTACCATGGAATCTTTTGTCATATATTAACATCTTGGTAAGCCTGGGACAGTTTAGATTCCCCAAGAGACAGAAAAAAAACAAGAAATCAAGCATTAATTCTCCACTACTCCCTCCTCTGTACTTGAAAAGTTATAAATGGATGTGTGATGCTAAAATTCATCTCCTGAATACACATTCTTTCCCTACCAGATCACTTATTTAATAGGAAGATAACTACTCAACAAAATTTTACCTAGTTTATAAGAAAAATCAAAAGCAGGGACAACTTCAAAGGATGGCCTGGGAGGAGACACTGAGCTATAATTGTATTGCTAATACTTACAAATCCCACACTGTGATCATTTTACAGAATAAACTGCAAAATATAACCAAGGATGGCAACTCAGCTAACTTAATGAAAACTGAGGGTAATGGTTTAACAGTTAGGCAGACAGTGAAGATTGGATTTAGGATCCTGCTTATGCTAGAGTGTCTTTCCTCTACCTCAAGTAATTAATTATGGCAAATGGTCATGGCATGTGTTCCACAACTCACTTACTGCCCTATTTGTAGGTATCTACAAAATCTAAGTAGAAATTTCTCATGTTTCTTTGAGACAACATATGCCAGCAAACTATGTGATATGTTCCCTCAAGGGTTTCCTTATTCAAAGCATGTGTCCCAGTTACATGATGAGACCACTACAAACATAATCATGCTTCCTTTTGAGATGAACATTCAGTAGTATGTAATGATGTGATAACAAGAACTTTTGACCAGGAACTCTTTGAGATGAGGACAGGTGTGAAAAAGGGAGCAAATAACTCAGAGCACAAGAACTACCA
Source organism: Indicator indicator (assembly GCF_027791375.1). Lineage (NCBI taxonomy): Eukaryota > Metazoa > Chordata > Aves > Piciformes > Indicatoridae > Indicator > Indicator indicator. The sequence goes on from NC_072053.1 coordinate 79,680,324, forward strand.
CAATTAAAAGAGACCAAAGAATCAATGGCAGAAGGACAGAAACTTTAAAGCAACTGCTAGGTATTTTCCATAACGTCCAGAAATTGATTTTCCCTCCACTTCTCTGTTTCAATCTACTCTTCTGCCTCCTCCCAACCAACTCTTAGTGAAAATAACAGAGGAAATTGATGATTTCACTAGACATTTCTTAATTCGGACTTGAGGAAAAGTTTAATTTTCTTTCTTCATCTCTGCCGCAACAGTGAAAGCATTACCATGCTGTTTCTTATAGAGCCATTTGTACCTATTCTTTAATCTAAAACGAATATGGAACCTTATTTGTGCATAGGCTTAGCGTGATTGGACGAACAGAAGAACCTGGGAACTCCAGGCCTGTCAGCCTGACCTCAGTGCCAGGGAAAATCATGGAGCAGATTGTCTTGGGGGCAATCACTGCACACCTGCAGGATGGCCAAGGGATCAGGCCCAGCCAACATGGCTTTAGGAAGGGCAGGTCCTGCCTCACCAACCTGATCTCCTTCTATGATCAGGTGACCACCTGGTGGACGTAGGAAAGGCTGTGGATGTAGTCTCCCTGGACTTCAGCAAGGCCTTTGACACTGTCCCCCACAGCAAACTCCTGGCCAAGCTGTCAGCCTGTGGCTTGGACAGCAGCACTCTGTGCTGGGTTAGGAACTGGCTGGAGGGCCGAGCCCAGAGAGTGGTGGTGAATGGTGCCACATCCAGCTGGCAGCCTGTCACTAGTGGTGTCCCCAGGGATCAGTGCTGGGCCCCATCTTGTTCAATATCTTTATTGATGATCTGGATGAGGGGATTGAGTCCATCATCAGTAAATTTGAAGATGACACCAAGCTGGGAGCAGGTGTTGATCTGTTAGAAGGTAGAAGGGCTCTGCAGAGGGACCTTGACAGGCTGGACAGATGGGCAGAGTCCAACATGATGGCATTCAACAAATCCAAGTGCTGGGTGCTGCACTTTGGCCACAACAACCCCATGCAGAGCTACAGGCTGGGGTCAGAGTGGCTGGAGAGCAGCCAGGTGGAAAGGGACCTGGGGGTACTGGTTGACAGGCGCTTGAACATGAGCCAGCAGTGTGCCCAGGTGGCCAAGAGAGCCAATGGCATCCTGGCCTGCATCAGGCATAGTTTGGCCAGCAGGAGCAGGGAGGTCATTGTACCCCTGTACACAGCACTGGTTAGGCCACACCTTGAGTACTGTGTCCAGTTCTGGGCCCCTCAGTTTAGGAAAGATGTTGAATTGCTGGAGCATGTCCAGAGAAGGGCAACGAGGCTGGTGAGAGGCCTTGAGCACAAGCCCTATGAGGAGAGGCTGAGGGAGCTGGGATTGTTTAGCCTGGAGAAGAGGAGGCTCAGGGGTGACCTCATTGCTGTCTACAACTCCCTGAAGGGAGGTTGTAGCCAGGAGGGGGTTGGTCTCTTCTCCCAGGCAACCAGCACCAGAACAAGAGGACACAGTCTCAAGCTGCGCCAGGGGAGGTTTAGGCTGGAGGTGAGGAGAAAGTTCTTCCCAGAGAGAGTGGTTGGCCATTGGAATGGGCTGCCCAGGGAGGTGGTGGAGTCACCATCCCTGGAGGTGTTCAAGAGGGGATTGGACGTGGCACTTGGTGCCATGGTTTAGATAGGCATGAGGTGTAGGGTGACAGGTTGGACTCGATGATCCTTGAGGTCTCTTCCAACCTTCTTGATTCTTGATTCTATTCTATTCTATTCTAAATGGGAACCAAAAGGGAAGCAAGTAAATTAGAAAAACAACTTGGTTTTTCCCTACCTTCCTCCCACAACTGCTATTTACATAGTGTCTTAAGTTACTAATAATTACAAATCACGGCTCAGCTGCCTCCCCCTCCATGATATTTGTTTACAAGCAAGTAAAGCTTCTTTGCTTTCCAGCTATTAAGTTATAAGAAGGCACCAAGAACACTTTAACTTCTTTATTTATGCTTTTATTTCCACACCCACCCCTTTTGTTTTAAATTTATAAGAAGAATAAGGTCCCACTGAGAGGAAGCTAGACGATACTACTCCATTTTACAGGAAGGATGTGAAGGAAGACCCACAAAGCTACACAGCTGTCAAATTTAACCCCAGTTCTTAGAAACTGTTATAGAGAAGATCATACTGTGTGCTGTTCAAAGATTTGAAGATCAATGCAATCAGCAGGAACAGTCAATATGAACTCACAAAGGGAAAGTTTTAACTAACTGATGTTCCTCTACCCAACCAGCTCATGGATGCAAGGAAAGCAGTGGATGTAGTTTTTCTGTCTTTCACTAAGGCTGAGGCTACATTTGTCTGGTGACCGGTCACCAGTGGTGTTTCTTGGGGCTCAATTCTAGGTCTGGTTCTGTACAATATTTTTACCAATGACCTGGAAGGAGATGAAAGCACCATTAGTAAGTTTGCTGAGGATAACAAACCAGGAGGTGCTGTTTAATGTCTCAAGGAACAAGAGACCTTGCAGAGGAAACTAGATAGAACAGAGTGTTGAGCAATCATTAATGGTGTGAAACGAAAGAAGAGTAAAAACTCCCCTCCCCTCCCCTCCCCTCCCCTCCCCTCCCCTCCCCTCCCCTCCCCTCCCCTCCTCTCCTCTCCTCTCCTCTCCTCTCCTCTCCTCTCCTCTCCTCTCCTCTCCTCTCCTCTCCTCTCCTCTCCTCTCCTCTCCTCTCCTCTCCTCTCCTCTCCTCTCCTCTCCATTTGTATAATGGAGGAGACCATCTGAAATGGACTATGCTCTCAATACAAGTACTCTTTTTACATAGTTTTATACTTAAACTTGTTTCCAACACATCTCAAATCCAACAAACATGTCTCTCTCCAACAATTCACCTTCTTCTTACATAAAAACCACACCTCCAATTTTACATCAGCCTGAATTTGATTATTAAACTAACTTCACAGGTTTCTCCATCTGGATTTATAAAAAGGTATGCCACATGTACATGGGAACAGCAGAATTATTCTTCTACAACACATGAACACAAAAGCTGTTGAGCAGCAAAAAAAAAGGGCGTAATTTTTAGTGTTGTTCTGACCACAGTGTAACAATGCAGCCAAGGGATGCAAATGCTGCAGATGAAAGGAGAAAACATTCTGCTAATGGTCTGCCTTGAAATGCAGTATGGGATGAGAGGAAGCAGCATGGACAAGAGCTGCACTACTACAATAAATATTAACAGAAGCAATAACCAGGCTCATTGACTGTCAAGACTGAAGGAGGAAAAAAACCCCAAAAATCAAACATAAACCAACATCTCTAGCCACCCTTGTCTTTCCCAACAGCAAGAACACAGGAGAAAGTTCATGTGCTGGTGGTTATACATCAATCCCATTTCTACAGCATCTGCCTCAAGAAACACAGAAGTAGAACTGGTTTCAAACATGATTGTTAGCCTAGAAAAAATATATTCATTAGCATTACCTTAATATTTCTGTGCTTTACAAGGTATCGGTACACTATACATTTTGCTCAATTTAAGCAGAACATGTTATAAACCATGGCATTTACGTTGGCTAAGCAATAATTAATAATCAGTGATTCTAGTGAATTGCACCTAAAGGCATTCCCATGAAATTATACTGTGCACACATCATGCACTTACTAATTAACTGCAACTGCAATTTTAATCTGCACAAACAAACAATCAATGCAAAATAATCCCTTGTGTGGTCTACCTTTACCATGGTATTAACTGAGTTGAGCTCTCATCATGAAAAATCATAGAATCAGAATTGTCAGGGTTGCAAGGGACCTAAAGGATCGTCTAGTTCCAACCTCCCTGCCATGGGTTGGGACACCTCACACTAGATCAGGTTACTCAGAGCCACATCCAGCCTGGCCTTGAAAACCTTCAGGGATGGGGCTTCTACCACCTACCTTTGCAATCTGTTCCAGTGTCTCACCACCCTCATGGTGAAAAACTTCTTCCTAACATCCAATCTGAATTTACTCACTTCTAGTTTTGCTCCATTCCCCCTAGTCCTGTCACTGCCCAACAGACTAAAAAGTTTCTGACCAGCTGTCTTGTAAGTCCCCTTCAGATACTGGAAGGCCACAGTAAGGTCTTCTCAGAACCTTCTCCTCTCCAGATTGAACAGCCCCAACTCTTTCAGTCTGTCCTCACAGCAGAGGAGCTCCAGCCCTCTAATCATCCTCGTGGCCCTTCTCTGGATACGTTCTTGCACATCCAAATCTTTCTTGTAATAGGGGCTCACCAGAGTGGAAGCAACCTGCTGTCTGTGCTTCTCTTGGTGCAACCCAGGATACAGATGGCAAATGCACACTGCTGGCTCATATTGAGCTTCTCATCCACCAGCACCCCCAAGTCCTTTTCTTCAGGGCTGCTCTCCAGCAAGTAACTAACCCAGCCTATATCGATGCTTGGGATTACCCTGACCCACATGCAGGACCTTGCATTTGGTCTTGTTGAACCTCATGAGGTTGTCATGGACCCACCTCTCCAGCCTGTCCAGGTCCCTCTGGATGGATCCCTTCCCTCCAGCATGTCTGCTGCACCATACAGATTGGTGTCATCAGCAAACTTGCTAAGGGGGCACTCAATGCCACTGTCCATATCATAAAACGTTACACGAGTAAGTGAGCTAATAGGTGCTTCTAATGAACATATCCAAAGGAACAGTTGAGGGAAAAGTTGAGGAACAAGACTCACAAAACTCACACTACTTCTCCATTCTGTTCTAAGGAGTGTTATTGTGAGTGCAGATTTTTTGTGTGTGTGATAAATGCCATTTATTTAAAAAACTCACAATTACAATGTTCCTATTTAATTTCTGGTGTTTCAGTTTTCATTTTTAATTTTTCCTGCCTGTAAGAAGGTATTACTTCTTCTGTTACATGTAATAGTTGATGCAAACTTCAAACACCACTGCTTTATTTACATCCTCCAATGGTGTTACAGAAAGTAATTGTGAAATATTTATAGAATCATAGAATGGCTTCAGTTGAAAGTGACCTTAAAGATATTTAGTTCCAAATGCCCTGCCATGGGCAGGGACACCTTCCACTAGACCATGTTCTTCAAAGTCTTACCCAGCCTGATTTTATAGACTTCCAGGAATTGGGTGTCCACAGATGCTCTGGTCAACCTGTTTCAGTGCCTCACAGTGAAGATCTTCTTAATGTTTAATCTAAACCTGCCCTGCTCTAGTTTCAAACCATTGCCCCTTGTCTTATCACCTCAGACCCTTATAAAAAGTCCCTCTGTAGCTTTCCTGTAGGCCCTTTCAGGTACTGGAAGTATGCTGTAAGGTATGCCTGGAGCCTTCTATTCTCCAGGCTGAACAGACCCAACTGCCTCAGCCAGTCTTCACAGGGGAGGTGCTCCAGCCCTCTGATCAACTTTGTGGCCCTCCTCTGGACCCTTCCCAACAGATTATTATCTTTTTCATGTTGCATTGTCTCCTAACACTGTTAAATTCCTAATTCACCCAATGCCTGTGAAACACCTTCCTAAATGCTCAAAGTTACTTAGCCACTCATTGAAAAAAAATATAATCTTAACATGTTTATGTACTCATGTGACCTTGCCATTGAACTGACAGGGATGAAGAAGTGAGCTTCAGCTTATAACCTCCTTGTCTTTGAGTGGCACATATACTACACCTGGGTGGCAGAAAAAGGATATTAGTACATGTCTTGAGAACAGAGAACTCTGGGGCTGGATAGTCAAAATGTCTTCATAGTTAAAAAAGTTCTACTGATGAACTATCAACATGTGATTCAGCTGATGAGTATTCCAGAATCAGGCACATGCCAGACAGCATTTAAAGAGAAGATGTGCCATCTCAGCTCTAACACTAGCCAACTACCCATCTGCTAAAAGGTACTTCAGCAGCTGCAAAACATCTAAGGACTCCATTTTAAAGACAGATTATTCAGACAGTAGGTCAGAAAATATATTCAGAGTTTGGTATAAGTAATAGGCAACAGGTTTTTATTGTCTCTAGGTGCAATGTATTATTTATTCTAAGTTTGGAACTATTTCATATTTATGTAACACTGTGAAACTGAATATAATTCTCTCAATAGCATCTTTATTATGTAATATTTTATCTTGCCTTTTGTATTGAAAAAAAATATAGCAAATGGGCAAAGAGTATAAGAAATCATGCCAATGATTTACCAAAAGAGGCATTTTCAGAGGAGAAACCACACACATAAAGACCCAAACTTTTTGCAGACGTGGTTTTTTACCAGTTTATCCAGTGTAAGAAAGCCAGACATGAGAAAATAGTGTTTTAATGCTATTTTAAGTTCATAATATCCATCAGATTCTTTTACTTCATTTACTTAGGTGCCCTGAAAAATGGGGGCATCATGCTCACTGCAGCTGTAATGACTCCACAGAGGCTAATACTTTTGCATTTTAACGTCACAGAATTTTTGACCTGTATATTAGTGGAAGTAAAAAGAGACCCATAGAGGGCCATGAAGAAAGAAAGAGTATGCTTCTGTTTCTAAATGTAAATGCCTCTGAAGTGTTTACCCAATATCTTGTCTCCATTACTTAAGCTTGTAGGCACTACGTTAAATACAACTAAAAGTTTTCAGCATTTCATATCTTGAGTATTTTTCTGCTTTGCAACGATTAATCTATATCCCACAACTAAAAAAAAAAAAAAAGGAAAGCAAAGAAAAAAGAAAAAGAAAATTATTTGACTCAAAATACAGCTACAGTATATTTAATTTAGATTACATCAGATAAATTAAAAAATCAATTAAAAAATCAATTAGACTTTCAGAATAAAGAAATCACAGGAAAATATTCCAGATCCTGAATATTACAATGCAGTGGCATATAGAAAATTATACTGATTACTTTGAAATCTAACATTCAGGAGGAAATGTGGGTCTCTCGTTACGGCAATAAAATGACTTAGAAAATTCAAATTGAATTTCTGTTCTCTTTTAACCCCTTCTTACATTGTTAAGTAATGTGTTCATGTATCTCTTTTATTTGCTACAGCCTCTTTTCTTTCCTATAAAGTGTTTAAACTTTTCATTGCTAGAAAAACTTGCAATGGAGATGAATTATTTGACTCTCTGACTTCCATATGGCAGAACTGGAAATCAAAAAATGCATTCCCAGCTCACATGTACATGTATTTGTTAAATGGTGGGATCCAGTGTCTTCTAGAAGTGGTTATCTTCTAGGAGTGGTACTCCTAGAACTACCTGTTCTCCAAAAACATATTTTCCAGGGAAAATTTTCAGGCTTGCATCTTAACTCTGAATAATAATCATGGTCTTTATATCTTTTCAAGCTAGTACATTGAAACAGATGCAGATATATGGAGTACTTCATAAGGTTATGAAATCATAAGCCTGCTATATTAACACAGTTAGTTTTAACTTACCATATGACAAATAAGATCACATGGAAAAATACCAGCTGTTGACTGGGGGATGAGCCACCCTATGTTTTCAAAGAAACCGCTAAAAACATAAGCAAACATCCTCCTCTTACAAACACAACAGCTGAGGTGTAACAGCTCTCTACACAGTATTTTTTAGAAGAGAAACTCCACGTTTTTGCTGATTTCTAATTGTTACTCTTTAAAAATTGCTGATTGCTTTACACAATGTTGCTGCCAGGCACTGTTAGTTCTGCCACATTAGCACCACCACAATTGCCATTGTGCAGCTTGCTTTTTAAGTGGTAATAGAGAGGTGGTCAAAGTGATCATCCTCCACTATGGAGGGGCTGGGACTCTGGTTTGTGCAGGTGGTTTCTGTGGGTGCCTACTAGACAGAAATTTCAGAAGTTCAACAACAAAAACACCTATCTATCCACTGTACTCTTCCTGCTTAGTAAACATTTAAATTTTTGGTTACTGAATGATGTTTTTCTGTTCTTGTATGTACCACATGTAAGTTACCAGTTTAAATCAGTCTATATTATTCACAGTAATAAAAGTGAGTCACAGATTTGCAGGATCTGCAAGATGTTAGTTTGTGATGCATTCCAAACTAAAGATGCACTAGAATTTAAGAAAACAAGGTATTTCTTTTCCTGCTTATACAGGAGGCATAAGACAACTTTCAGCAGAGCAAGATACAGACACGTAAGAATATGAGACAGAAGTGACAGATGCATGTAACTATTTTGGTCATTAAATGGGACAAAACATGTTACTGAACTTTGAAGAAGTCTTTACGGCATGTAGAGTCAAAAAGAGGCATTTGGAATTTGTTTTAAACGACTGTTTCTAGCAGAAATCAGTCCTCTCAGTGAATGTTTTGATAGAATGGAACACTGTTGTTGCTGGGTGGTGTACCTCACCATAGTAATCAATCCTCAATCTAGGACCTCTTGGCTGTTGTTTGTGGCAAAACTGACAAAAAATACAGTTGATGAAAATGCGGAAAGCTAAAATTTATACTAAGAAATGGGGAGTTCAGCTTCATTTTAAAATTTATTTTCAGTATCAAAACTTAGAAGCAAATTCAAAACCCTTGCAACTTTGGCAAATGTGGCTTCACATACAAAATAATTTCTACAAAGTAAGGAAACGCACACGTGTGCCTAGCACAACATTTAACAGAACCAGAACAGCTGAATACGGTTTGAGCAGAGCTGCTTTCAAGTCAGTACTTTAAAAAGATACCCATATATTCTGGACAGCAGGCAAAAAAGTAGAGTGATACATAAATATTTCTTAAAGAGGATCACTGTAGTATATATATTACAGAGTAAGGCTAGCAGAATTTAAGACATCTCTGTTTTTTTGAACAAAATCAATGGACTCAAGGACAAAACACATGCATAGGCTCTGATATAGGTATCAGCTGTAAAACATATAAATAACCCTAGATTATAGTGGCCTACAAAGCATCACATAACAACACACTATTAGTCAGGAAACTAGAATTTCACTATGCAAGTGAAATTTTTAACCAGGTATGTTTCACTACCAGAAAAAAAAAAAATATATATTAACATCAGGCAAAAGTTGTTAAGTATTAACAACTAATATAAAAAGCAATTGCTCTTAACAGATATATTGCAGTCCACTTGCAGTGAATGGGAATCCACATGGGTATACAGGGTATATGTATGTATATATACACATTCTCTTCATGTTACCAGTACCCTGAAGAAAAAAATTACAGATATAAGTATATATTAAAGTATATTAAAGCATAACAAACATTATAGTCAAAGATTTTAATCCAGAGTACTAATAATACATGGGAAATTTTGATTTCGGCTATCAATACTGTACGAATTTGACCCCACATTTATTTCTAAACTCACGGTCTTTTCCAGTAATAAAGCTTTGAGTTCCCCCAGGACACTTCTTCAAACAGTAACTTTTATTATTTTTTTTTTTCATCACAGAGCCTTACTAGCACATTCAACTCAAGATCCGACCCACAATATTGAATTTTAGTGCAAACTTCATCAGTGCTAGATTGGCATCTTTATTCTTCACTATCCTTGGCTACATAATAGAAATAAAAATGCCTTGTTCAACAAAACAGCCTGACACTTTCTAAAGTCAATGACTCTATTGACTAAATAAACGATAAATCACAAATAGTGTAATTTATCTTAGTGAGTATTGTTCAGGAAGACAGAGAGTGTATTCTAAAGTTACCACTAAACCCAGTGGGAAAAGAATCTGCCCAGAAATACTATGAAAATCAGTTTCTTCTGAGTATAACAAGGAATGATTGCAACATTTTCAATCACAAACATTTACATTAAATTACCACTTGCAGAGCCATTCCTATCAGTTCAAGCTATTTACAGCTATTACCTAAGTAATGAACTTTGCATGAATACATCAAACCATCACGTTAATCAGTACAGCTGCACTATCTGACATTGTTTAAAATCTCAGGGCATAATTGAAAAAAATGCCAAACCATCTCTCCTGATGCTGCAGTTCTCACAGCTAAATACTCCTAGGTTCTATAAATCTTGATGCCACACACTTTGACAGCTCAAGGATTCTAGTTTTCTTGAACAGACAAAGCAACAGAACTGTTTTTTCCATTTGCTTCTACCTTTACCAAATTTCACTGTCATCAGGACCTCACAGCAAGCCAAATTTCTTTTCAAGACTCAGCTCCAATAAACTACAGGTTACTTGACAATCTCTAGTAGGCACCAGCTTTGAGACCTACTAGTTAAGATAGACAATTTAAAAGTCTTTGTCTTATACATCATAGTCTCAAATACTGACCCAAAGTCTAAAATGAACTGGCCCAAAGCCTAAAATGAATCTCACAGTGACTATGTGAGATTCTTTTATTGTTTTCATTTTGTATTTGTCAGCAGAGTTCTGTGGCTCAAACCCCAAAAAATGCCAGAGGCAGTGATACTTAGGTGGACACAATTACATTGGCTTCATGACCAGCATAAGTAGCAGCTCACTGCTCCTTGGCATACAGATCCAATGCCTTGCACAGTTTAGCTCTCTATGGGAACTGTCACATCAAAAAGCCTAAAAAGCAGCAATGTGTTTATATTAAAGCATCATCTGCCAACCACACCAAAAAAGTCATGTTCTTGCATTTCCCAGAAGATTTTGCTAACATAGCCTCTTTTGTCTACAAAAATTCAGTAGGAGCTACACCGCTTAACAGATCCCAGGCTGGTCTGGAATGACCTCTGAAACAACACCCTTCCTTCCATCCAGTTTAGGTCATATCAAGAGTATTCCACCAACCCTGGTACATCAGGTGCTACAGCCGAGTCCCCATTTCACAGAATCACTTTGATCACTCTGCCCTAACGCCCTCTGTGCTTTTTTACTATTTTGTGTATGCTTGCCATCAAAAGAATAGGTTTGGCATTTTTGCTTATTTTGGGGTGTTGCTTGTTATCCTGTAGGCATCTCCCCTCTTTTTACAAGCAGTCAATACAAATCTGCAGGTTGCAGGAAAAGAGTGCTGTCTTGCATAAGAAAATCAGTATATGTAAGGACAGAGCATCTTGCAGGGATCCTGCCCAGCACTACAAAGCTCCATGCTGTGAAGACAACTGAATTTAATTAGGGACTACTTGGTTACTATACACTTTTCCAGATGCACCATTTTGCTTAACTCCACATTACACAAAAGAACAAATATTAACCAATAATGAACCTGAAGTAATGAAAACTGAAGAGGGGAAAGCAATAACCCTGCTATGGTCAGGTTTCACAACAGAATTGGTTGCAGCCACAGCCTCTGTAAACAGTTTCAATCATTAAAATATTATTTTTTTTATGTTGAGGCTAAATAATTTTCATTCTGCATGCATCACCATCCCCTTGCAAAAGTTATTTAAATCAGATTTTAAACCAATAGTAAGAAATAACAGTATAATTCTGATAAAAAAAAAGAAGTAGTAAAGAAGTCAGAGGTATTTCGATTAGTTAACTAGTCTGAAGACCGTCTTTCAAATGTTACTGATGAACACAGGCAGAAGCTTTCATCATTCTACTGTCAATGCCATCCTGGGCAATGGATGAGATTCTTGATAGAGACACTGCACACAGGGAACTCAATGCATCTGACAACGAGTACTTCAGAGTCCACAGAGCCAAAGAGACAATTGTACACAAAGAGACAGGATGACTTTCCAATTTCAACTCCTTACCCTTGAAAATAAATATATATTTATTTCAGTCTCTCAGCTTGAGTTGAAGCTGCCACAGCTGCTAGCATTGTTACTTTCAGTGCACTGGAAATCTTAGCCCTACCCTTTGAGGATGGCAAGTAGCTGCAGCAAAACATATATTGCACATGTAGAAAGTCAGTTTTAAAATATTTCAAACCTAATAGTTGGCTGCAATCTTCCTCCAAACTGCTATTTCTCCTCGGAGGTTTCACAAGCATGACACTTCGTGTCTTAATTATTGCAGAACTGAAATCTCACCCTTCAATTTCATTGTTATTTATCCATTAGCTCCTACAGTCTTTGCATTAGACCCTAGGAGATGGGACAAAAGCTCCCTGAATTCACCTGGCCATGCACGTGGCTTAAGTTGTCTCCTACTGAGATTGCACCAGTGGCAAACATAGTTTACTTTATATATCATGTATAAAAGTAATATTGGAGAGAATTTATTATATAGAACAATGAGATAGAGCCTATAAAGCCTGACTTTTAAAGAGCTGAAAAAAGCTAAGTGATTTCCATGATCAGTCAGAATTAACCAATGAAGCTCAGTTCTGAATATAAAGTACTCATCATTTGCCCTGCCTGCATTACTCGAAGTCCATTTACAATGGACATGCTTAGAAATCTTTATTTACAAAGCAAACTGAAAAGAAAAAGCAAAAAATGAAAGCTGAGAAAAATTAGAATCTGATCACAGAAAGGAAAAAAATCCCAGCTAATGAAACTATAATTCAGACCAGAAACAATTCCTCAGTAAAGACACAGAACAGCACACAGCCATTAAAATCATAGGATCAGAAAGGATTGGAAGGGACCACAAGGATCATCTAGTTCCAACCCCCATTTAAAAAAAAAAAAATATTCCTCTGATCGAGGACATGTCAGATATTAAACTGATAAGAACAGATACTACACTTGATCTTAGCCAAAAGGCCAAGAAGCAATTAGAAGACTGCTGATTTACAGTGGAAGCATGCTACAACATGTGTGTGGATTACACACACACACAGATGGAAATCACAATAACTTGAAAAGAGCATCTCATAACTACCAGGGTTCTTTTTAGGGCCTCTTTGGTGAGTTGACCATGGGCCAGGTACCCACCCAGTTGCTCTATCACTCCCACCCCTCAACAAGACATGGGGAGGAAATACAATAGAAAAGCTTGAGGGTGGAGAAAATGCCAGGTGGATCACTTATTCATTACTGCCAAGGCCAAAACAGGCTTGACTTGAGGGATTCAATTTAATGTATTGCCAATTAATAACAGTGTAGGATAGTCAGAAATAAGAACCAAACTAAAAGAATATTTCTGCCATTTCTTCTTTCTTCCCAGGCTCAGTTTTACACACAGCACTTCTACCTCTTCCCCCAGCAGCAGTGCTGGGGGATGGGCAGCAGGGACTACAGTCTGGTCATACCATTTTGCTCTGCCACTTCCTACTCCTCATGCTCTTCCCCTGCACAAGTGAGAAGGGAAGGAGGGCTCCAGTGCAAAGGAGACTTGGGTTACACAGGCTGCAGCTCTTCACAGACTGTTCCATAATGGTAAGACCCTCAGGAACGGACTGCTTCAGTGTGGGTCCCCTGTGGGATCATTGGTCCTGCCAGAAAGCCTGCTCCAGCTTGGGCTCCTCTCCATGAGCTGCAGATTCCTTTGTGTTATGTACACCTGCTGCATCAGGGGGTCCTCTGCAGGCTAAGTATCTGCTCCACCGTAGGTCTCCAGGGGCTGCAGTGTGGCCTGGTCTTCACCATGGGCTTCTGCAGGGCAACCTCATCTCTGGCACCTCCTCCAACTCTTTCTTCAAGGACCTATGTCTGCAGGGATGTTTCTCTCACATATTCTCATTACTCTATCCCAGTTGCTGTTGTGCAGCAGTTTTTACCCTTTTTTAAACAGGTTATCACAGAGGTGCTACCAATGTCACTGTTGGGCTCAGTCTTGGCCAGGGGTGAGTGTGCCTTGGAGTCAGCTGGAACAGACTCCACTGGAGACAGTGGAAGCTTTTGCAGCTCCTCACTGCCAAAACTTTGCCACATAACCCAAATATATCCTTGAAACCAAAATTCCTCTGGCAGTGGAGAAGCTTGAATCTATTCAGTGATACTGGGATTCTTTAAATACCGAAAAACACACAAGCAAGATCTTGCATTTTATAAACGGCCACTCATATGTGCAAAGGGAAAGCTCTGTTTAAAGGCCTGCAGTAGTGGTGTTAATGCTGCAACAAACCCACAAAGTCACTCTGTGCTTTTGAAATGCAGAACAGCAGCAGCTCTGTGAGCAAAGACAACTTTTAATATCAGCTATAGCACAAAACAGATGCAGGATGTATCACTTAAACATAACTATTTAACTACCCCCAAATGACAGTGCCACTCTGTGTTCTCAGGAACAGAGGGAATAATAGATGGTTGCATCTCCTCACCACCTAGTAGGCCGAGTACCCATCTACCCATATTTACCCAGATTCATCTGTGTTATGATGGATCCACCAGACGTTGTGATGGAACTAGTAACACGTTCTTCTCAGACACTTTCTCCCAATGGTTCTACAGTTTCTACGTCTACACAGTTTTCATCAGATGGAAGAAGTGGGAAGAAGACAAGCTATAAAGGTTTCCACCCAACCAAAAAAAAAAAAAAAAAAAAACAACAGAGATTTCAAAATTAAGATAAAGCTCCAGATACAAGGTCTGCTCACTGAATGCCATGTTCTCTACTGTGGCCAACTGACTAATGCATACACACACACTGGAAGGTGCAGACACAAGCACATACAATCAACATCTGTGCTCTTTGAGTAGGTATGCTAGCCATGCCAGGTATCATGTTGTGAGGAGACACTTCCCCATTAGCTTTCCTTGTTAGAACTTAAAACTACTTCCTACCTACCTCTCATTTTCAGCAGGAGGAAATCATTAATGGAGGTGCATAAAACCAAACATGGAACAAAAAACCGGATTTATTTATCTGAAGTCCTGCAGTGAAATACACTCTTTCTGCAGTCTAAACAAACACTAAGGAAAAAGGATTGGAAAAGGTGCTATGAAGCATCTCTATTTCATTCAAACTTTACACTAAAAAATGGGAGCTGAGAGTGTGAATTAAATATTGAAATTTCATGGCTATAGGAAAAAGAAAAGAAAATCAGACCTCAGAACAGACTTGCTCTGCATCGTGGTTGATGTACTCCAGAGATTCAGAAACCAAAGGATCAGAGTCAGATGGAGTATTTTCACTGTGGCTCCCAAAATGCAGCATGATAGCAGATCAAAACAGTCTAGTGCTCATGAGTTTAGGTTTCATCATAGGGACACATGTACATTCCTCATACGTATTTTATCTATGCAAATTGAAAATACCTACATTTAATTCATCTGTTTATATGAAAAAGATTTTTTTAAATTAAAATGTCTAAATAAGAATACCAGGTTTATGACATGCAAATACTTTATGGAAAATGATGCATTAGCCCCAGAAAGAATCACACAAACAGCTGTAAGCACCTAGTGGTCGTGGGATATACTCCAACACTTGGCAGTTAGCAGATCCTGTGTAGACGCAAGGATTGCATCACCACAGATCATGGTTGTACAAAATCACTACATAAAATGTGGTATTGGGTTTGGCTGAGCTGGAGTTAATTCTCCTCAGAGCATCTTTCTAGTGCTGTGTTTTGCAGTGCTGTAGCTGGCTGCTGACAACACACCAATGTTTTGGCTACCGATGAGTGAGCACCCAGGCTGTGCTTTTCCAACATTTCCCCACCCCAAAAGTACACTGAGGGTGGGCAAGATCATGGGAGAGGACACAGCTAGGCCAGCTGACCCAAACTGGCCAAAGGGGTATTCCATGCCATATGACATCAGCTCAGATACATATACCAAGTGAAAGAAGGAAGTGTGAGGACATTAGTCCATGGTGTCTGCCCTCCAAAGAAACCACTATGCACAGAACCCTGCTTCCTGGGAGTGACTGATGGGAAGTAGAGAATAACTTCTATCTTTGCTTTTTGTCCTGGTTTAGAGCCAGACAGATCTTCCATTGCCCTGAGAGAGACAAAAGAATGACACTCACACAAATGGATTGGAGAGTGATGGAAAGTTAAAATGGAAAAGCAATTGGTGTTTTACAGAAACTACAAAGCATAGTGGCAAAGATATCCCAAAGCATACAGAGTCCCTTGCACCACACTCAAAGGCCTCCCAACTCTTCTCCCTTCTCCCCACCTGGGGGTGCACCCAAACCCCCCAGGGCTCTTTCTCCCCCCCACACTCTTAGGCTAGTCTCAGGCTGGCCAGGTCTGAGACTGTCTCCCCTCTTCTACTCCGGACATTAGGCCTAGACAAGAGGCCTTGAGATACTCTCCCACGATTACCCGATCTCCACGGGAGCAGAGAGGGAAGAAAGAGGAAGAGAATGACCTTGCAGATGAATTCATAGGACACAGGGTTTATGGGTAGAAATAGGCTGTTTCCTGTGTCCACCTTACTGGGTTGGACACTGGACACCAGAGGCGTAACCTATGTGGCAGTAACAGAAGGCACCCAGCCTAAACTGCCACACTTTTGCTTCCATGTGTGGCCTTTGCTTCTGCTTAGTATTATTAAATTGCTCCTACCTTATTACCAGCCCTTTGTTAAATCTTCCCCTGTCCCCTGGCCATCTAAGAAGGGTAGCTTTGCTGGGCATTTGGTCCCCAGCCAGGGGCAACCAACCACACAATCTTATAGCTTTCTTGAAGGATTTATTCCCCTTTATGCACTTTACTATGTCTTCAGACAAGCTGTTTTAACACCGGTAGAATTAAACTTCAATTTCTGTATTCTAGACAGGATATTCTGAACTATTTTCCTTAATCCTGCCTCAAATACATCCAAGTAGTTCATCAAGGTAAGGACAGATCCTACTTTATGAAAGAAAATTACACACTTTTCTTTGGCCTTGGTTTTTGTTTTTTTTTTGTACACAGAAATGGTTATGCCCTGCTTTTCATAATTAAGAGTATTGCTTTGAGAGTTGAGCACCTTTGGTCTTCTATAGATTGGAGCTTCTGGATTTCCCTGCTTTGATCCTAGAATCATAGAATCATAGAATTGTTAGGTTTAGAAGGGACCTCAAGGATCACTGAGTTCCAACTTCCCTGCCCTGGGCAGGGACATCTCACACTAGATCAGGTTGCCCAAAGCCACATCCAGCCTGGCCTTAAAAACCTCCAGGGATGAGGCTTCTACCACATCCCTGGGCAACCTGTTCCAGTGTCTCACCACCCTCATGGTGAAAAACTTCTTCCTGACATCCAATCTGAATCTACACATTTCTAGTTTTGCTCCACTCCCCCTAGTCCTGTCACTGCCTGACATCCTAAAAAGTCCCTCCCCAGCTTTCTTGTAGGATCCCTTCAGATACTGGAAGGCCACAATAAGGTCACCTCAGAGCCTTCTATTCTCCAAACTGAACAGCCCCAACTCTTTCAGTCTGTCCTCATAGGAGAGGTGTTTCAGCCCTCTGATCATCCTCAAGGCCCTTCTCTGGACACATTCCAGCACCTCCAGATCCTTCTTGTAATAGGGGCTCCAGAACTGGATAAAGTACTCCAGGTGGGGTCTCACCAGAATGGAGGGAGAGAATCACCTGCTTCAACCTGCTGGATATGCTTCTCTTGATGAAGCCCAGCATGTGATTGACTTTCTGGGTTGCAAGTGCACACTGGGGGCTCATGTTGAGCTTCTCATCCACCACCACCCCCAGGTCCTTTTCTTCAGGGCTGCTCTACAGCCAGTCACTGTCCAGCCTGTATTTGTGCTTGGGATTGCCTCAACATAGATGCAGGACCTTGCACTTGGTCTTGTTGAACCTCATAAAGTTGTCATGGGCCCACCTCTCCAGCCTGTCCAGGTCCCTCTGGATGGATCCCTTCCCTCCAGCGTGTCTCCTGCACCACACAGCTTGGTGTTATCAGCAAACTTGCTGAGGGTGCATTCAATGCCACTGTCCATATCACCAACAAAGACTAGCTCCATCACTGATCCCTGAGGGAATCCACTTGTCACTGGCCTTCACTTGGACATGGACCCATTGATAGCCACTCTTTGGGTGCAGCCATTGAGCCAGTTCTTTATCTACTGAATGGTCCATCCATCAAACACAGACTGCACTAGCTTGGAGATCATGATGTCATGCGGGACAGTGTCAAAAGCTTTGCCCAGGTCCACGTAAATGATATTGGTTGTTCAGCCTTCATCTATTGATGTTGTGACCTTGTCATAGAAGGCCACCAGGTTTGTCAAGTGTGATTTGCCCTTGGTGAATCTGTGCTGATTGTACCAAATCACCTTGTCATTATTCTTCTGTCTCAGTAGTGCCTCCACTAGGAGGAGGATCTGCTCCATGAGCTTACTGGGCACAGAGGTGAGACTGACTGGCCTGTAGTTCCCTGGGCCATCCTTCTTTCCCTTTTTGAAAATGGGAGTTATGTTTCCCCTTTTCCAGTCAGTGCGGACCTCCCCGGACTGCCATGACACTTCCCTGCTCCTTCCGCTGACAAGACAGTTAAAGGTGACATCACATACCTGGACTTTTTTTGCTTACTGCTTCTAGCTTACAATAAACCTTTAGGCAGCCCACATAAGCCTGGAATGTTTCCATTCTCTTTTCTCAGTATGATCCTTTGTGGCAAGAATCTCCACAAGCAGCTTAAGAGTTGCAGTGGTCATGAAAAAAATCCTCTTTTATGTGACGGTCCATGGCTTAACTTGCATCTCGTCTAAAGTAACAGAAGCATCTTCAGGGACACCACTAAAGGACCCATCTGAACTCCTCAAGAAAATCAGCTGATTCTCCAGTGCAAGCACTGACAGAGTTCTGCACTGACACTGCAGAAAAGGCCACTGCAAGGAGGCTTGTCAGAGTCCAGTCATCACATGGATCACCCCTGCCTCTTCCAGGGGTTCCATTGTTTCCTCTATGCACAGCTGTAAACTGCTCTTGTGTTTGAGCAAATGCTGCAGCTGTGTCTGTGCTTTGGTTTATTGGGAAATGTGGGCATAGGTTGCTGACTGCTCAGCTGCCACAGAGTCAGGCTGAGCACACTGGCAGAAGAGCTGACGTGGCTGGGTTGGGCTTCACCAGTTCTGTATGTAAGGCTCCCTGACCTGTCCATGCTTCTGCCATGGGGCAACCACAAGGAATTCTATCCTTCCACAGCTTTACACCATTGTCTGTGCAGGTAGAAAGTGTGAAGTGGGTTCTTTGGTCTATCTTGGGGAGTCACAGGCAAAGCAAGGCCTTGGAACCCTACAGCATGTCCCTTGGGCAATCCCAGTGAGGTGGCAAGATCAGTGTGGTTCCAACTGAAGGCACACACTCATTCTGCCTGTGGCATGTTTTGGAGAAGCAGGGGAAGACTAACAGCAGCTGTGTAGTGGAAGAAGAGCTCTCATAGCTGCATTTTGGGACACGTGATGTGGAAATCCAACGACCATATAAGACCAAAGACTGACAAGATCTTTGATCATGCTGCCTCCTGCTGCCAGGCCCCATCCTGCCATCACATTACACACCACCAGCATGCCACCATTCGTGTTATGAAGGCACCAAGAGTAGAGCTACAGCCACAATCAGAGGGGTCAGCATCAAGGGAGACAATTCCATCTCTGTAGAGGGCATCTCAAGGAGCAACAACAGGTCCCAGGATCATGTCACCTGATCCAACCTTTTGTAAGGCTCTCTGTCTGCCTGGGAAGGGGAGTCCCTGGGCACTGTGTCCTCCATGGTGGCTTTGCACTTTGTAGGGGTCAGGGCTTTGGCTGTCTTGGGTGGCTGTGAGTCACTGAACTGGGCTGAGGCTGAAGTGGGCCAGTGGGCGTGGCCAGTGGGTGTGGCCAGTGGGCATGGCAACTCCACCTCGCATTATTTGTGACATCACAGTGGGAGGCAGCTATAAATGCAGCAGTGGGCGGCAGTGCCCCAGTAGAGCTTCGGCTAATGGTAAGTGTGGGTGTAGGGAGGGGAGGGTGGAGGAGGGCAAGGGAGTAGGGAGAGGAGGGTGGGTGAGGGCCAGGGAGTAGGGAGGGTAGGGTGGGTGAGGGCCAGGGTGTAGGGAGGGCAGGGTGGGTGAGGGCCAGGGTGTAGGGAGGGCAGGGTGGATGAGGGCCAGGGTGTAGGGAGGGCAGGGTGCATGAGGGCCAAGGCAGAGAGGTGGGTCCCTGAGGGGTAGGAGGCCTCATCCTGCACTGAGGGACCACCAGGTGCTCACAGAACCACTTTGAGCTGGGTGCTGCTGATGCTGGGGCTGGATGGAGCTAAGCCCTTGCTGCATCCCAGCTGCCTGCAGCCCTTGAGGGTCCTACCTGTCTCCCCAGTTCCCTGCAGCTCCTGTGCTTGCTGTCCACCACTAAGTCCCTCCTTGCCAGTCCCACTGAATCCCTTCTCTCCCTTCTCCTGCAGGCCATGGCTGCTACAAAGTTCCTCGCTTTGCTTCTGCAAGGCCTAATCCTGTTCTCAGCGAAGGTTCATGAGAAGCTGGATGAGGCCACATGGAAGCGCATGGAGGAGCACGATAAGGAGATGAACCAGGAGATGACTCGTCTGATGGAGGAGATGGACAGGAGAAGCCGACCTCAGTGGAACCTGGTGCCCATGGTCCTGCAACAGATGGCTCAGGAGCAGAGCAACATGACCCAGCGAGCTGTACTCTTTGCTGCCATTGCTGGAGTCCTCGTCCTCCTGTTTTGGCTCTGCTTGTGGCTCAGGAAAAGACACTGTGAGGAAGACTCAGTCCACAGGATGTATGAGATCTCAGACATCAGCACAGATGAGGAGAATGAGGAAGAAAAGGATGTAGGAGACAGGATTTTTGCAAGGCACATCCAGTGGCCTCTGCA
This sequence comes from Indicator indicator, assembly GCF_027791375.1. Taxonomy (NCBI): domain Eukaryota; kingdom Metazoa; phylum Chordata; class Aves; order Piciformes; family Indicatoridae; genus Indicator; species Indicator indicator. The sequence goes on from NC_072053.1 coordinate 79,700,872, forward strand.
GAAAATGATCTCCAGGAGCCAGGTGGTGAAGGAGCTGATGGATGACCTCGTGCAGGTCTTGCGACTGCGTCTGTCAAACACCTTCTTGCCAGAGCTGCAGCCTGCCATCGGTGTGGGCAGCTCATTCGAAGGATGGAGTCCCTATGAGGTTAACGATGTTATCTACCACCTGCTTGTGCCCCTGAAGCCCCCCACTGGGCACAAGTTCTGCCTGGAGCCACTGGGCATCAAGTGGAAGATGCCAGCCAGGGACTCCCGCATCCGTGTGGATCTGGAATGCAGCTGTGGGGGAGAGAACGCACTATGCTTACTCCACCACACTAAAAAGCAGCTGAGGAGGATAAAGAAGGCACCCAGTGTCCTAGACATCCTCTGTACCCACTCATACCTAGATGTGGAGAAAGTTGCTGAGTGGTTCAAGGACTTGGTGAAGAAAGCCTGGGTGGCGTTGCCTCAGGCACGTCGCTACAAGATGAAGGTGCTGCCCTACAGCCAGAGCTCCTGCCTGCTGCAGCTGAAAAGCGCCTTTGGGAGCACCCTCATTCTTGAGATCTTGTTTGGGGTGCAGCAAGGTGACTCAGACATCTTCCTCAGCAGCCCTCCTGAACCCACCAACGCCCCAAGCACGTTTTGGACAACGAACTACCTTGTGGCAGAGGGGAAGTTCTTCAGCCATATGGCCAAACAGGTCCCATATGGCAGCTTCCACCTCAAATGCCTGCATCTCTGGACCTCTGTCCTGGAGGGCACAGACATTTCCCCCTATATCATCAAGACAGTTGTCATGCACCTCCTCAACACCACACCCGTGTCAGGCTGGTGCAGACAGGACTGCATCATGCGGCTGGCAGATATCATGAGGTACCTGCACTGCTGCCTGGTACAGAAGAAGCTCAACTTCTTCTTCTTAGGTAATGCAGAGATGCCCGAGGAGATCATCTTGCCTCCAGAACTCCAAACACATGAGCCACACAACCTCTTGGAGCATCTGGTGCAGGATCCAGCTGCCCATGCCAAGGCATTGGGACAGTTTGAGGAGATTCAGGAGAAGCTCATGGACAGGATCTACAAAGGGGTCTTACACATCAGACGAGCATCTACAGTCATGCAGTGACCCGTGCCCGCCACAGGTCTGTGTCACCACCTGGACAGTGACGGTCCTCGTGTCTTCCACAGTATCCATTTCTTCAGGGATCTTTGTGTTTGAGCAAATGCAACATCTGTGTCTGTATTTCGCTCTGCAGGGAAGTGTGGGCATAGGGTGCTGACTGCCCACCTGCCACAGAGTCAGACTGAGCACATTGGCAGAAGTGTTGACATGAAGGGATTTCGTTTCACCAATGTTGTAAGTAAGGCTTCCTGACCTTGGATTCCTGCCATGGGGCAATCACAAGAAATTCTACCCTTCCACAGTTCTGTATGTTGCCTGTGCAGGCAGGAAGAGTGAAGTGGGTTCCTTAGTGTATTGTGGAGAGTCATAGGCAAAGCAAGCCCTCAAACCCAACAGCATTACTCTTGGGCAAACCTCCCTCCACACCCTTGGGCAACCCCAGGCAGGTGGCAAGATCTTCCATCAGTGTGGTTCCAGTCCAAGGCATGCACTCATTCTGTCCATGCCATGTTCTGGAGAAGCAGTGGCCTAATGGCAGTTGTGGAGTGGAAGAGGTGGTCTCATAGCTGCATTTGGGACACCCCCAGTGGAAATCCAGTCACAGCAAATGGCTGAAGACTGCCAAGATCGTTGATCAATGTGACAAGTGATTGCAGAGTCAGTCAACTCAAGGGGCCTGGCTACTGTAGGCTCCACAAGAGCTCTGCTCTTACAACACCTGCGCTCTCCTTTTTTGGCAGCAGGCTGAGCTTGGGTCAGCAGTCAGCTCATGCTGCCTCCTGTTGCCATGTTAATAAGATTTTGGCAGGTTTGGGAAGCTTTTTATTAGAATCCAGGCCCTGCTTCCTAAATACTCTAAATGTATTTCAGGCCACACACAGGAAAGCACATTCATGATCTCTTTCTTTCTTGGCCGTGCCATATGACGTCAGCTCAGCTGTATACACTAAGTGAAAGAAGGAAGAGTGGCGTCCATGGGGTCTGTCCTTCAGAGCCACTGCCACGAGCACAATGCTGCTTCCCGGGAGTGCCTGAAATCATTGCTGATGGTAAGTAAAGAATCACCTCTCTTTGCTTTTGCTTCTGGTGAGGCCTTTGCTTGTGCTTAGCATTATTAAACTCCTCCTAACCTTATTACCAGCCCCTGCTACTTTCCATTCTCCCCTGTCTACCTAAGAAGAGGAGGGGTAGAGAGCAGCTTTAGTGGACCCCCTGTCATGGTCAAACCACCACAAATGTTATAATTAAGCAGAAAACTGAACTTTTTGTGTGTATGATAATAGTGATGGGGGGAAAAAAGCTTGCTCAGTCCACTGCTTCTCTTATGAAGGCACAGTGCATTTCTCAAGACAGTACATCCAAGTGCTACCAACTGTTGATGCCTTCATCACATGTCATAGCTCACCATTACCTCTCCTCTTTCTACTCTTCCTATCTATTGGAATGACTACATTGGACAAAGGCTTGAAAACCTTCAACCCACCACAAGCTGTAATAGTCCTATTACACTATCTAGATAGGGCTTAGATACTGAGTAAAAGTCTGTGGTTGTTTTAGGCTATGCCTAGAAAAGGTTCCACAGATCTTGACTGAAAGTGATAGAATACAAATAAAATACTCTTGGATCTAAAAAGGAAAATAATGATAAGGTCTAAATAATCCCCTTGGACAAATATTTAACATAAGGTTAGTAACGTAAACTAACTTTCTCTCTTTTTGCTTCTTTGCTCTGGCAGATACTAGCTTCTGGCTCTGCTGGCTTTTCTGACCTTGGCTGTATTACTTTGTTGTGGCTAAGTATTAACAAAGAGCTCTCTCTGCTTTTCTCCTTTATTCTCCTGTCCTGTGTACAGGGGGGAAGGGAGCAGGGAGGGGAAGCTGTTGGTAGCCCCCTCGTTTTGCCCAGGGGGGTTCTTGTGCTGTTTCTAAATTCTCTCTCTATATTTTGTACATATTCGTTGTATTTCATATTTCAGACTGTAGTTTTGCTTTCCACCTAAGCTGGTCTGGAAATTTGGTGTTGGGAGGTAATTGCAACCTACCACAAAGTCAACAACTAGAGACTCACCGCTCCGCATTTTTTTTTCACATGAAGTAATTAAATTCAGATGGAGAAATAAATAACCGCAGAAGACCAGCATGTATGCAAGGTAAGCCAAAAGAGGAACTTAATTTAATCCTTAAATAATTTGTACTATCATCTCACAGACAATGTGCTGCAAGCTAGTGTAATAGTTTGAAGAGCAGGTACGGTATAATCACTGGGGCAAACACTGCACTTGCAGGGAGCTGCACATCACGGAACAGGCAGTCAGATTAGAAGAAAGAATAAAGATGACACCAGCAGAGTCTGTCCTTTTGCATGCATGCAGCAGGTGCACAGATGAAAAACTGCGAGGAGAAGGGTCCAGCAAAATTCCAGGACACCTCTTCCTTGGAGGAAGGAATTGGTCATACCCCCACGTCTTGACAAAGGCCTTACCAATGATACCAGAGGATGTAATTCTATCGTCGTTTAATGAAAACACATCCCCATTTGCTCAGAAGTGAAGAATTGTCAAAATATTTGTGAGAAAGTGTATCAGTACCAGAGCAAAAAGACAATTCCCCTTCTTCAAGCGTACTTTTCCAAGAGAACAGGCATCCCAGTGAGGCACTGCTTTGAAAACTCACTCACTTATCTAATCTCTCTTGGAACACAAAGATTTGGTCTCTAAAACACCTCCTGGCATTGGTTTGACAATTTCATTTTATGCTCTAATTTAAACAGTTTAAGCAGTTATGTCTGCTTTAAACTTCATACTGATGTTGCATGTCATTTGCTCTATTACACAAGAATAGTTCACTGTTCACCTTTTCAAAATTAACTCTTATATCTATGCCTTTCTTGATTGCCTTCAGGTATTAAATGGCCTCCCCCAGTGGGGCCTTCCAGCCCATTGGCCACAGCAATTTCCACTGCTGTGCACCCATACTCTTGACACCAAGCGTGCTTGGGAGAGGAGGATGTGGCAAAGCCAGGCGAGAGCCCAAAGTCAGTGAGACGAGAGAGGAGAGACCCTTGGAGCCTCTGAAACACCATCGAGAGCCCACGGGCAGTGTGCTGCCATTGAGAACAGCGTGTTGGAGCCTCTGAAACTCCCTTGAGAGCCCGTGTTCAGTGTGCTGAGAAGAGGCCATTGGAGCCTCGGAGATGAGACTGAGAGGCCACAGTCATTGAGAAGAGGTCACTGGAAACATCACGGGCAGGGGGATGGTTGAGGTCTTTAGAACCTCTAAGGTGAGATCGAGAGCCCACAGTCAGATGGACAACTGAGGTCACTGGAACATCTGATGATGCCTTCACCCCTCCAAAACCCAAAGAGGACTGACAACAGCAGCAACAGCTCCCACAAGCACATCCAGCCCACGGAAGTCAAATCCCAAAGAATGGGCATGCACCCATGGAGGTGAACACATGGATGGGTGCACCTTAAGACTGTCAACAGGCCATGCAGCTGGATCCTCCTCAAAACCAGCCACAGGCAATGCAGCTGGATCCATCCTCCTCACCCACATCTAGCTTCACAGAGCACTACACCACCGTGGCCCATGCACCACGGGGCCCGAAGAGCCGGAGGCCCAAAGGTCCGGGACTCCCGGACACCCTCCAACCCCCTAGGGCTCTAAACAAGAAGCAGCAGCCCCGGCGCCGGCTGTAGCCAGGCCCCAGCCACAGCGGCGTGGGACGCCTCCCAGAACTCGCCCAGCCGCAGCCCAGCCCTGTCGTGCCACCCCCTCGCCCGCCCCGCAGGAAGGACACCAGGCATCTCCTCTGCCCTGAGCCCTGGGGAAGAGGGGAGGAGAGCGGCTGCCATCTGCTGCTGGCAGCCCCACTGCACCAGCGAGAGTGCCCTGGAGAGCAAAGGGAACCGAAGGGAACATCAGAGACCATCGATACCGCCGGAGACCATGGGAGGGCGGCGGAGCCACCGCAGCCTGCTGGACTGCCCTGCCCCTCCACCCAGGCTACCCTGGGGCCTGGCCGTGGGGCCAAGAGAAGGCCACGAACGACCCCGCTGGAGAGGCCTCTGGAGATCATCGGAGAGGGGCAGAGGCCATCAAGACCGCCCAACACCTCTGGAGACCAGCGCAGCATTTGCGACACCCCTGCATCACCACCCAGGTTATTGGGTCCCGGCCAGGGTGGCTGTCCACAGGGGGCTCTCTCCTTGACTACCAAATGCCTGGGGCGAGAGGACGGCACACCAGACTGGCAGCGATTATCACACAACACCAGCAGATCCTCCAAGAAAGCAGACGCTCTCCATCCTTCCATCCCATTCCAGATGGAGAAACAGCACTTCCTTTGGAGAAGAGATTTCAGGAAGTTTTTTGGCCTTTTCAATAAATGTTATAACTGCTTATTTAAAAAAAAAATAAAAAAACCCCACGAGAGAGAAAAGCTGTCCTCTCTTATTTTTCACTTTTGAAAATGTATGAGGACTTCCGTGACCCCTTCTGGTCTCTTCAGAGCAGGATGGACATTGACCACGGGGTACAGCCCCAGCCCAGCACCTTTGAGCTGGTGGGGGACACAGGGCACACACAAGGGTGTGGGAAGGGACCGGCTGCTATGCAGCTTGGAGAAGAGAGGGTTCACAGGGCAGGATCAGCAAGGCTGCTGATCTCCCAGAACACTGGAATAGTTCTCCTGACTGCCTGAATTCCTCTGGCTTGAAGGTCTTTTAGCCTTGTCAGGAAACAAAGTCCCCAGGGAGAGGCAGGACACAGCTCCCAGTTCACAGGCCAGCTGAGATGCTGATGCTGCCCACCTTGGCACAAGTTTTCCCTACTGAGTATGGAGTAAGCTTTTGGGGAGGAACTTTCTGGTAGGTGTGAAAGGAAAGTCAAAGATCTGGGGTGCATTAAGAAGAGTGTAACTTTTAGAAATCAGTGCATAAATTACTAGAAAGGAATTGCAGCCAGTTACAGTACTGGCAAGTGAATCAAACCCATGCTTATCATTATGGAGCCAGCAATGCACCCTCTTGGCCAGGAGGGCCACCAGTATTCTGGGCTGCATTAAGAAGAATGTGGCCAGCAGGTCAAGGAAGGTTCTCTACACTCTCTACTCTGCCCTGGTGCAGGCACACCTGGAGTATTGTTTCCAGTTTGGGCTCCCTGCTTCAAGACAGACAGGAAACTGCTAACGTCTAGCCTAAAGCTCCTCTGGTGCATCTTGAAGCCATTTCTTCTCATCTTAATAGCACTTGTTACCAGGGAGAAGAGACAAACACCCACCTCGCTCCAACCTCCTCTCAGGTGGTTGTCGAGAGCCACGTCACCCATCAGCCTCCTTTTCTTCACACTAAACAACATCCCCTTTTTTCACCCTCTGTGAAAAGTTAGTGTTTAACAAGACAGAACCTACCCCTAATTAACCTCACTGCATTTTCTCCTGGCACTCTGCACTGCAGCCTGAGGTGTGAGCAGCAACACCTAGCCTTGGAGCTTTTCCCTGCATCTGAGTCTTCCGCCACACTAAGCGACAACTCCACCACGGTGTTGTCTCCATCAGATTCTGAGCTCCTCACTCTTGCTGCCATGCAGCTGCCACAGCTGTTCCACTCTTAAAACTGGCCAAACCAAATTTCACTAACCAATCCATAACAGGTAAAAGCAAAACCACACAAATAAACTGAAATCACTGCAAACCCCAAAGCATGGTATGAGAAGTTTGTCATACTTTGACCAATTATCAGTTTCTGCAACAACAGATTATCACTAATGCTTTAAAGCTCCCTGTGCAGTAACAGTGAAATGAAGACCGTATCTGCCAATCCATTTCCACTGAGAATTTAACATCAACAATTATGAACGAACTTCAATAGAACATTCTCACTGTTTGCTGTATTTTGTAGGTTGGGATGGCAGCAATGCTCCTTCAGCTGTTAGGACATGGGAAATAACAAGTTCCCAGAGAACAAATACTACTAAAAGGTCATCTTTACGATTTTAGAGAAATGTCATCATGTATTACAAACTACTATAACATGTTTCCTAGAGAAACAGTTTGGATACAAAAAACTTGACTGAATTTGATGCCACAAGATAATACAAAACTCAGAAAGTTATAAGCCCAAAGCTGGTGCAAAAAAATGGGTAATAATGACAAAAAGGTGGAGAACAATTATGGGAAGAAGGGCATTGCCAGCTTTATAAAAGCACACTATTCCTATTCCTGTCCTTTATGAAGTTTAAAGTGCTTAGCAAAGTTCCTTTCAACTGCAGAAAGTGAGAGCTAGGCCTTGTGCTAATTTACATACAGGTTAGCCAACATTCCAGTTCAAGTTACTCCTTTCAGTACTCCAAATGGACTCCAGAATGAAATTTTTCACCATGAGAACAGTTAGACTCTGGAATCATCTCCCAAGGAAGTGGTGAATACCACTAAACTGGACAGTTTTAGGACTTTTAGGACAGACCTCAGCTTGACAGGGTCCTGGCCCATCTCATTTAAACTACACTATCACCTTGAAAGGTTGGACCAGGTGATCCTTGGGGTCCCTTCCAACTTGGCATTCTGTGATAACATGGGAAGCTTGTGAGGTGCTCAGTGTGGCCATGGAGTGCCACTGCTTTTTTGACCAAAATTTGAAAACAGTGGTTTATTTTCTGTGAATTTCTGCTGACTCTTTAATTCAAGCCCCAACTACCAAATGAAGAAAAAACAGTTATGCCTCTTAGTAGAACACTGGTGTACAAGCTGCACAATTGCACCAGCTGTCCACCAGGAAAACTGAAGAAGAGGTGCTCCAAGGACAAAAAGAGCTAAATAACCTAGCAGAAACCCAGTAGAGCATTATTGTGACAAAAAATGAATTTGCTACTTTTTCACACTGAAGCCCACAATCTAGCCCAATTTGCTAGGGGTGAACGCTTGTCATTAAATCATTCTGCATGACTGTACCGCTACTCACTTTAATTTGTCCCTCCAAACATTAAGTCTACTTAGCAAGGTTAAACACCTTACCCACAAACACAGCCCTCAGTGTAAGGCAAGACAGGTTCCCCAAACACTGTCAAATGCAGAACTCAGAGCTCATCCTTCAAAGGTATCTATTTAAATATACAGAGAATTCAGTCATGCACTCTATGACCTGCTAGTGCTAAACCCAGCTCAGTTCTGTCACTGGGCACCACCTAAAGAAGGCTGGAACCATCATCTTGAGACCCACTCATGAGGTACTTATAGACGCTGATAAGATCCCCTCTCAGCCTTCTCAAGACCTAAACAGTCCCAGGTTTCTCAGTCTTTTCACAGGAGAGATGTTGGAGTCCCTTCATCATCCTCATAGCTCTCCACTGGAATCTCTCCAGCAGATCCCTCTCTCTTGAATCATGGAGTCCAAAACTCGACACAGTATCCCAGGTGTGGTCTCACCAGGGCAGAGTGGAGGGGGAGGAGAACCTCCCTAGACCTGCTGGCCACACTTTTCTTAACGCACCTTGGGACACCCTTGGTCCTCTTGTCCACAAGGGCACATTGCTGGATAACTTGGTGTCTACTTCCTGTTTCTGATTGCTTCTCTCCTCTCTTGTTCTTTTACTTTTCACCAAAACCTTCATCCTAAGCAGATCATATACAGAAAACATAGTGTAAGTTCCTGCAGATACCTGGTCCTAAGGAACAGAGAAGGGTTTTTGCACTACCTGACTAACATTTCATATTCTTAGCTGGCAGCAGCAGCAAAAAGCCCTCCTCTGTGAAAGCTGACAACAGCCAAGCAACAAAAAGTGTCTGTGCACTGTCTTCTGTTCACATGCAGCCCTTTCAAGACCCAGACTCAATAGTGCAAACATGGAATTAGCTAGTATATGAGGCAAAAAAATGAACAGGATTTTAGCATGCTAAATATTTTAAAAGCAGTACTTTACTTAATTCTCAAGATTTGGTTATACTGTCAGAAAATAATAAACATTATCAGTATTTTCCTGAAATGCAAAGCAAGAAGTACTTTTTTTATCTTTTAATCCTCAATGTCCACTGACACCTAATGTGTAAACAAGTGTAGTATCATATCAGATTTGGGTTTTTCCGTCAACAAATACTAACCACCAGAGGACCAGTTCGGAATTTATCTCTTGTAGACGGTTTAGAACAATTCAAAAAAGGAACTTTTCAAGAAAGGGGGAATAAAATTCTTTCATTATTCCTCACAGAGTACTGATCCTCCCGTACCTGGTATTTATTCTAAAGACACACTTTCACTGCTCACAAAGAGGACAAAATATCACCTGAAACCAAAAACTACCAGAACTAAATTTGATTTTCTTGCATTATCAGCAGCAGCTAGCAGGATCCTGCTAGCACAAAATTTATTGTATTAAGTTATGAGTTACTTCGGGGATTTTGCTGGCACTTATGTTGTAAACAGGTGAGTTATTTATTCCAACACTTTCTAATAACTGAAAAAAAAAATTAGTATAATAAGGTGTATTTGTAAATTCTGTGAAATTCTCAAATGGTGAGAGGAGGAGATAGCTCATAAGATGCGTGGGAAGCTACCAGCAGGAGAAAACGAAAAACATTTTTGCAAAGATGTATTTATAACCAAATTGCTTTTTCACCTGAGAAAAGTACAAAGGTACAATACTTACATGGTCCCACAAAAATGAATTTTTTCTTGACAGAATGTGTGCTAGTGACAGCACATTTTATTACTAGAAGGCTGTAATGGAGTAGATGTACATAGGTGTTATAGGATAAATGGAAGGCTGACAGCTGATCTGAACAACCTCATTAGGTAACGCTACTAATATAACAGATTAAATTGGTATAAAGGCCTTGCAAAAATGAAATGAAAAAAAATCAAACCCACAAAATAAACCCAAACAAAAAAATAAAACAGGTCAAAATCAAAAACTATTTTATTTGTGCTTATGAGGACATTTTATCTTCTTTCACACTGAAATAAACCACAGTTTATTTCAAAGACATTTCAAGGGAATATTGATGAGTGTAGGCTAATAGCTCCAGATTCAAGTGTCAGTTATGTCCCAGGATCACTGTCAGCATTTGCCTAATAATTTTCACATGATTGACTTTGCTTGCTCTACAGTGGAATTTTTTTTCTCCTTCTGTACTGGAAGTTTTTCTGCACTGCAGCCTTGGTGCTGCCATGCTGCTAGCAGCATCTTTATGCAATAGAGCCAATGAAATAAACTGTACTGAGGAGCCTATATCCTTCCTGTCTGCTTGGAATGCTGTAGCTGAAATGCTCTCCTAGCATTACACTACACATTGGAATTTGGCAGACTCTCTCTCCACTGCAGGGGAGCCAAAGAAAAATGGCACCTAAGGATTAAAAAATGGCTAGGACAAGGTGAATATATGCCAGCCCACAGGGTAGCTTTACAGTAGTGCATCAGCCAACAGTGCAACTAGACCAACAGAAGTAAGAGGGGATCTGCCAGGAAGCCAGATGAGAACCCAGATGTCACTGCTGGGGAAAAAGCCACCACCACCACCAAAACATCCCACATTTCCAAATCTTGTCTCTGGACCATAGAGTGGCAAATTTATCACTTCAGCTGTCACAGGCACTGGCGTTAAATGCTACATCATTCATAACAGATTGATAAAATTCCATTCTCTGATAAGCATTAATAAAACATGGCAGAGGACTACAAGTTAAACTGAAGAAAAGAGAAAACAATGATCTGTGTTATGCAAATTAGATTTTTGTGAATCTCTGTCTGGATACATTAGTATCAGACCAGAACATCTATAAATCATAAATACCTCTGCATTCATTACAATTTTTAGAAGTCAATGTTTTACTCCAAGCATATTTCTCAAACCATATCTGAACTGGGTTAGCTGGGTTTTCTGTATACTGAATTTATACTGCAGAGTAGGAATGATGGAACATTCTTTGAAATCCCACTGGCTTCCAAACACTTTGATTATGTCTACAAATTTGCATTTCTTAATACACAAATAAATGCCCACCTTAAATTTTCAACACTAGCATTGCAGTGTCACAAAAACCCAAATAAACCAACCTTCAGAGATATTAACTGCCCAGATTAACACAGCTGTCAGAAGTATTTTACTTCCTTCCATAGCAAAATTCGCACTATGGCATCTGCTTATTTTAAGTTTACTGAAAATTTTATTTGCTTAAAATCCACTACAAGTGTCAGGAAAACTTAATAGGGGCTGTCTTTTTTTCTGCCATATTATCAAGTATTCTGTGAAGGGATACTTTGATGACCACTGGACAATAAATGTATTTTTCATTTAATTCCTTTTCCTTGTGCCATATATCCCTTTAAGTAAGATTCCCATGCATACTACTACCAGGTACGATTTCTCTCTCTTCAACACCTTCAATGTATTCAAATTTAACCTTTACCTTTACAAACTGTCCTCTGCAATTTTAAAGTGAGATAGCTATGTAAGCTTAAACTAAAGAAACAAAGTAGGTGCATGTTCCATGAATACATGCATTACAACTACTACAAGGGTACTGTTGTGCAAGATAAGGAGGCATTTTTTATCAAAGATTAGGGCAACGCAGTATTTTTAGTCATGAATATACCATGGTTCTTTCTGGTTTAGAGTTGCACACTGCCCTCAGCTACCAGAGGTATTTAGAGTTTTGAATCCAGAGTTAATAGCAAGGTCAGATACTTCAAGGAATTAAATAAAATTAATAGCAATAGTACAGCTATTAGGACATTGCAGCAGGCTCAGTATTGGAGCTGAATTTTGTTGAAGTGAATCCTCTTGCATTGAAAGGTGGAGGATCAGCAGCTGACCTAAAACAAAGCTATATGCTCAAAGGCTGTTCTGATCTGTGTGGGCGGACCAATAGTTTGATGTATGGCTCCAGTAAAGTCAGTTAATTTCCCCAGAAGAACAGGAACTCATGCTTACAGATTAAGTTCTAAAACTGTGGTGATTTGAGAAGCACTGCCTTCATTACAGCCAACAAAACATCTCCTGAGCACAGATAATCACAGATACATACATAAACACCTACAGCTAAAGGGTACATGTCCTGCACAAGTGGTACAGAAAACTGGTCATTTTATAGACAATAAGCATGTTAAGAAGTTTATTATCTGTAACACATTCAACAATCATTCCTCTGCTAATAAACATATATTCTGTGCCACATTTTCTTTTAACTTCATAGTAATTTTCTCTTTGATGTAAATCTTCCCATTCTTAATTGAATTTAGATCTGCAAAACCAGATTATTTTAATAACTATAAGTTTATGGCACTTCTTGTCGGTGTCTTGTTTCTATCACAGGTTTTTGTAAGGGGTTTTTTGTGTGTTTGTTTGGGTTTTTTAATTTTAATGCAATTTTTTTTCACTTTGAAAGTTTTGTTCATTCTGTTTTTATTTTAGGTTCATTTAGGTGTGTTCACTTTGATGCCTAACACTGTATATTAATCAGCTTCCTCAGAGCAAACAGTTTTCCATTTCTTTTACGGGGAGGGGAAAAAAAAAAAAAGTCGTCTGACCTTAAAGACACCTTTAAAGGTACTTCCATTTAAACTGCCCCAATTAAGCTTCAAAGTTTGCCTCTGGAAAGCCAAGTAGGTTGAGGGACAAATACTTTCCCAGATCAATTATTGCAAGATTAGTTAAGAGATCACCTGCATGCTGATTAACACACAGTAATGACACTATTCAAGAAAGGCAAGAAGAAAGCTGAAACCACCAACTTCTGGCAACAGCTATGACAAGCTGCTTTTACCTGCTCACACAGTTACCTATGTCTTATGGTTATGCAGTCAAACCTTGGGCTGACATTCAACTTCCAGCCACTGTAGTGAAGAATAAATTAGTCTTCACTCTCACTTAAAATTATCCCTTTTAGATGGTTCTGCTGTATATGATTCAATAAAGGATTTCAAGTTTCTTTCAGGAGATCATAGTTGCATATTGAGGGTAGTAGCTTTTGATAACATCTGCCATTTTTTTCTTCTACTACAAAGTCTATGCCATTCCCTCTGTTTGAAATCATAGGAAGAAATATGGGGAGAACATTCATTACCTTTAACATCTTCAGAAAAGTGTACCGAATGTATTCATCAGGGCAGTTTTAAAAGTGCCTTAAGATGCACACCACTTTTTTCTACCTCTGCCTCTCTCATGCTTTGAAAAGATCTTAAGTGACAGCCAACCTTCAAAAATACTTGGGTCAAGACTGTAGTGTACATAGCATATATGAACTGTTCAAGTACAGACACATGTAGAGAAAGAACAATTATTTCTTGCATATCTCAGATGTTCATGAACCCCCTTATAACATGTTTGACCAACACCTCATCCTGATAACAGAATATTGCATAAGGTACTTTAAAAAATTAACAATTCCTGATGGGATTACTGTTTGGACTCAAAATTATCACATATTTTCTGTCTATTAATTAGTGCTGATTAGAAGTCCTTAGCCAACTTTTTCCCTAGTTATCTACTTCAGAAAAAAATTCATAACAAAAAGAGGACAAAGAAACAATATTACACACAAACATACACCAAGACAGAAAAGCACCTGTTAAAGTATCTTTTTAAAATGATATAGCTATCCAAAATGAAAGTAGAATGCTAAAATTACACCTATCTGTCTATCTGGATAGATAGATAGATAGATAGATAGATAGAGAGAGAGAGAGAGAGAGAGAGAGAGAGAGATAAAGAGAGAGAGAGAGATAAAGAGAGAGAGAGAGAGAGAGAGAGAGAGAGAGGGAGAGAGAGGGAGAGAGAGAGAGAGAGAGAGATATCTCCAGATTTTGGGGGGCCCTTATAGCTGCCTTCCAGTACCTGAAGGGACCCTACAGGAAGGCTGGAGAGGGACTTTTCACAAGAGTGTCTAGCAATATGACAAGAAATAATGGTATTAAGCTGAGAGAGAGTAGGTTTAGACTGGATCTTACAAAGAAGTTCTTCAGTACAAGAGTGATGAGACTCTGGATTAGGTTCCCCAGGGAGGTTGTGCATGCCTCCTCCCTGGGGGTGTGCAAGGCCAGGATGGATGAGGCCTTGAGCAGCCAAGTCTAGTTGTGAGGCATTCAGGCACACAGCAAGCAGGTTGGAGTAGATGATCTCTATGGTCCCTTCCAACATAAGCCATTCTATGATTTTGTGATTCTGTTATGTGTATTTACTCTACAGAATAGGGAGAATCAAGCTTCTGAATCTAAACCAGCAGTCATTGAATTCTGGTCCACAGGCCATATGCATACCCCCAAATTACATACTTTAAGAACAATAAAAGACTCATTGAAACAAAACAACTGTTTTCACACATACAAGGAAGCCAATTAATGGAATAATCATTTACAGCTCAGTGTATTTTGCTATGGTAATGGCACACAAAGAACCTGCGCAAGGAAGATCTTGGATCTGATTTAATTTGATGTCTTAAATTTGTCAGATTAAAGAGGTTTATAAGAAGGCTGTTTAACTGTCTTTGGTTAGACCCTCAAATCTAGGAAGGTGAACTTGTGAGTGCACACAGTCTGATTTTCACTAAGCCTTCCTTCCTTATACAGAATAAACAACACTTTTTCTAAATGAACATATTTGTTCACGCAGCTGCACGTGCAAACAGATCTGCTACCAACATACTGAACTGGAATCTAAATCTCAATTTTGTAGCCCAGGCCAATCTCCCATAAGATTTTACATTAGTTGTTCCATCTGCTACAGAATATTCTTAGAAGAACAGAAACAAGCTGCTGCAACAGATATGATGACTGCCATTCAAGGAAAATCATCGTATTTGTAGTTGTACAAACAAAGCCGCTGATGACACTAATTAACAAGTGCCATTAGACAATTAAGTGGCTGGGGATGTAAAAAGCTAATCCATTATGTACTTGATGGTATGCCTGACAATACATACATCATATTTAGCAGATGGCAAAGAAAGTGTAAACCTTAACTTTCAAAAAATATTAATTTCAACTGCCTGTCAAGGCAATGATTTCTTAGGACCAAGCCAAGACAGAAGCAGGAATTCGTTCAGCACCAAAATACTACAATACTCTGTACTCAGATGCCACAATGTCTTCAAGGCTTCCTAAAAGTATATCACATCTGCAACGCAAAACTAAATGAGGAAAACACATCATGGTATTCCTATTCCTACCCCATGGCAGGGGGGTTGGAACTAGACGATCCTTGTGGTCCCATCCAACCCTGACTGATTCTATGATTCTATGATTCTATTGCTCATAACACACAAGATCCAGCTGATGACACCTATGCACTAGCAACTCTTGTAAGAAATTCTAGAATAAAAAGAATATTTTATTCTTTCTCTCATACAACACTGTGAAATGAAAGAGTTTGTAGCTCAATGACAAGAACTTCCTGCAAACACCACTGGAGTTTATAGGACAGAGACCTACTCCAGAAAAAGAGTTCCTAACAGCTATTGACCAGCAATTATCTTATTATCTCTTATCTTACAGCATATATAGTGACCAACAGCTACTACCTTTTCAGATTCCTTCAGCCATTACTTCAGGAAATAACAAAGGACAGTAAGTTCTTGATAATGGTGATAATATACACAAAAAAATCTAAAGAGATGAAGAAAAAGTAATTTAGTTAAGCTTCTGTCTCTTCAGATCTGTATTACCTTTACTATCAGGAAGAGAAGCACTAGCACTTGCTTTACCCAAAGACTTGCAGTATCCATCCATTAGAACCCATAAACTACTCTTTCTACTGTAGAACTTAAGCAGAAACTGAAATGTCCTTATCTTCAAAAGAGAAAACTGCAAAAACGAAGTTGTGTTCTATGCCCTTATTCCTAAAAATCATCAGGTTGGTTTACTTTATATGTTACGTAACATCTGTATTTATTAGAAATCTAAAAACTGGAGGGGTTTCTTCAAAGAGAATGTATTAAAATGAACTGTATGCAAATACTTCTGCATGTAATCTCTTAAATTTATGACTGAAAGAAACCTACCTCATAGCAATTAACTACTCAAATAAATATGTAATTCAAAAAACATGTAAGATTAAATGTCACAGGAAAAATGTATGAAATAAACCCCATCATGCTAAAATAATCAGTCATTTCTTCTTATCCCATTGCCTTTTTTCTTTTTCTTTTTATTACTTTCTGAAACCTGGATTCAGAACAAATATTATTTCATAGAATTTTATAATTAAAATATTATATTGAATCCTCAAATCTAAAGAACAGCCAAAATCTTCAACTGAATTGTATTTTTCACCTTCTCACAAAAAATATTAAATTAAAACTCGACAGAACATAAGTGAAACCTAAAAAAAGACATAAATTAAACCTACAGGCATGATTCTTACATCACCTACTCAGCTCAATATGAGAATGATTCACTTCTATATAATTACTGTACTTGTGATTGACTTTAGGAAAACCTCCATATTCAACAAAAACTCAAAATACCCTAAACCTGTAACCTGATCAGTCCCTAAGCACTGACTCAGTTTTAAAAGGTTTCTAAAGTCATATTCAGTACCAGTGAAAGACTTAGTAGCCTCTAACTCCAATTAACAAAATACATGCTGACCATGCAAGCCATTTGAAAGTGAGAGTAACCCACTGAAACATAAAGTTATGCAACATGGAAAATAAACCCTAAATTAGGCAAGATCAGCATTCCAAAGGCCAGCTTTAATATCCAGAAAGAAGATATTCATAGAAAAATAACTGGAAGAATGAAAAGCCTCAGCCCCTCTCCAAAGCAGAAGAGGATTTTGCCCTAATGCACTGCATTGTTGCCGTCACTGGCATAGATTTCTAATCACGTGTGCCATATTATCTTGGACCTTAATGATGTTGTAGAACTCATTTTCTCATTTCCTCATTCTTAACATCTGAATTTAATGCTCTGCTAGTAAATTAGTTTAAGGAAATAATACTTTAAAGGAACTTAAGAGATGGATGGCAACAAACTCTTCATGAGAAAATGGCAATTATTGCATCGTCCTACACCATTAAAGTGTAGTTTTACTTACTCTAAGTACTTCTGTATCATTTAATAACTAATGAGAAAATTTTTGAACAGGAAAAAAAAGTCATGCATCATTAAAAGACTTTCTAAAAAATATGCTTAATCATATTAAGGAATGTAAAAATAGAGAAACTAATCAGTCAATAGAGGCCGCTAGAGAACCCAAACATTCTGGAAATTACCATCATCAGCAGCCATGGCTGCTGGTCTGGACTGTGCTGGAGAATCACAGAATGCCAGGGGCTGGAAGGGACCTCCAGAGATCGAGCCCAGCAAAGCAGGACCACTGAGGGCAGATCACATGGGAACGCTGATGATTTTTGTGTTCTGATTACAAATTTCTCTTTGATTATTTCACTTCTGAGTGAGAGACATGCTAAACACCATTCTATTCTTACTAGAAAATATGCCTTGTAACATCACAGAAACAACCACTACCCTCTAAAAATATTAATACAATAAGTAGTCCACTTACATGAACAGAAAATGCATATTAAAAGCATTTTCTTTTTCAAGGGGGAAAGCAAGCAATGGGAAGTTATTTTCTGATTTGTACCTTTCAGCCTTTTCACAAACCATGTCAACTACCAGCAATTCTTATCCACTTTAATGAAAATTCATTTCTGAGGGAGTAGCAGGTGTACAGAACAACCCATAATCAGTCTACAGAGTCCTTACTTTGGTCAGAAGTGAAAATGAATACGAGTATGATTCATCATTCAATAAATACGAGAACCCACCTGTGCCTTACACAAAGAACAGTACTCTGTGTGTCTCAGAGGACTCAATGGGTTTGACTACACTTACGTGCTCGTAATGCTCAAATGGATTCTACAGGGGTATTTTCGCCTTATACACTGAAAACAAGACCACAAAAATAAACTTAATTCCCTTATATTCATAAATATCGAATTCAGTTCTCCTAGCACTTCACCAAAGTCTGTTAAAATTATACCAGGACTATTAAAAATATATCAGGATTCAGGGTGGCCTCAGAGCACTCCTCCCTAATGGTTCTTCAAATATACAGCCTACGATTTTCAGATATTATTTCTTCAGAAGCATAAAATGAAAGCAATCCTCCTCCCAACACATAACAAAAATCCAGTATGATGACCTCTCAGGACTGGGTCATAAAATTCAAGGTTTGCTCAGGCTACAGAAGAGTGCACAAGTGGTACACTCTAACAAGAATCACAGCTCTGTTTTGTAAGGAGAAAAAACACTTGCTGCACTCTTACCATTCATAACAAGACAGGAAAAAAATATTTGTATCATATTTTGTGGCTTAAGATTTTTTGTTTGACACCCTACAAACTTTTGAACTTCTTGTTTTATTTCCAGCAATTTCTTGAGTCAAACTAAAAGAAAATAAGACAGCAGAAAACAGCTTTAGGTTTAAGGACAACTATGTTCAGTGGCCTGTGACTTTAACTTGTGAGAATTTTATTCCCACATATAATCTGTGTCTGTGTCTCAAAGTATTCAAACATATGCATCCTACTATATAAACTTTAAGTTTTTAAGTATATTAATTAAGAATTATACCATAGTCACTTCTAAAATCTCTTTTGTGTGGTTTCAAGAATTAAGAATCAAGAAGAATCAAGAATCAAGAATCAAGAAGGTTGGAAGAGACCTCAAGGATCATCGAGTCCAACCTGTCACCCTACACCTCATGCCTATCTAAACCATGGCACCAAGTGCCACGTCCAATCCCCTCTTGAACACCCCCAGGGATGGTGACTCCACCACCTCCCTGGGCAGCACATTCCAATGGCCAAACTTGTATGCACATTTTCTTCAGGATGCTTAAGCTTTTAGGTTCCACATTAGGTACTGCATAATCATAGGCAAATACGATTATTTCAGACTACATGACTATAGTCTAAGTGTGATTGTCTGCATCAATTTTCCACCTCCAAAAAAAAAAAAAAAAAGATTAGCTTGCAGAATAAAGGCTCACACATGTGACAAAGACTCCAAATGTTACTAACTTTTTAAATTCTCCAGATGTTTTGTAGGAATTAGACTACATTTATCTTTGTGGAAGCCTTAATTTTAAAGCACTTAAGAGACAAAGCATATGCAATATTCCACATGCTACTCTCATGCCCCGATGGATTTCTAAAAAGCACTCTGAGACCAGAACACCCTTTGATATGCAACAAACTGTCCAGGTCACAGCTCAGGTAAGGAAGGAGAGCTGCAAATGGGTACTTGAATACAGGTAGGTAGTAGGTTGTGCCACAGAAGCAGTTTTGACAGAAGCCAGGAAAAATTCAATTCTCCCCATATCCGGCACTCCTTTTGCCTTTAAAGGATCTAACAACCTCAGTCCTGAACATCCTTAAGTCATCATAAAGTCATAACAGGGTGACAGCAAGACAAGATGTAGCAGTCTGGCCCCTCCATTCCAGCATGCCCTCACAGAAATTTAAAGTATGTAGTCACCCTAAAACATAAATTCCACAGGTGTTACTTGGTTGTACTGAGAACCTCTGAAGTGAATTTAGACAGTGACCCACTGAGTCACAGCTAGTGTCCCAAGCCTAGTGCCACACTAGTTAAGATTATGAATCACTCTAAATTCTTCATCTTAATGTTTTTACACAACAATTATAACCAGAGCTACTTACAGAATGTGAAATTATCCTGCAAGATTACAGCTATGATTGCACACACTTAAGGTCAAAAAACCCCTGTCCAAATCTGCACAACTAACATTTTAGCTTATGCAATCTATTCCCATACCTGCTTCCAAAACTCATCTTCGGGGGTTTTAAATTTTTTCTAAGAGCTAGGTATGCTTCTTTTTAAGAGCAAAACCACTTACAAGATCCTGATCTAATGCCAACAGAACTTTCTCAACAGTGAAAGGTAGTCTTCACAGCACAAAATGAGACCAGAAGCTGGACATGTTAGTAACAACTTTCTCTCACTATTCTTGGTATTCTTTCTGGAGCTACAACCAGCAGACTTGACTGCACAGACCAGCTGACTGTCAGGAAGTAGCACACTGGCATTTCTAGTCATGCCATGGCCCTCAAGGCTCCAATGCCAAGACATACACAGCATCAACTACACCAAGAATGCTCACAGGTTTAATCCCATAGAAGTCTCATTTTCAGTGTATATTGGGGGTGGAGGAAAGAAGTGAGTGGAGAAAAATGAAGTGGGACTATTCCTGAATGCAAAGTCAGCATGTATCCAATCTTACAGAATCAGGACCTCTAGTTTCTCCTGGAATGACACAGAGTCTATAAGGTGTGATGTTGTTACTACCATTTCAGAGTATCATCATATGGATGAGAAGACTACTCTGATGCTATCTCACACACAGATTGCACAGGGTTGGAAGAGACCCTCAGAGGTCATCTTGCCCAATCCCCCTGCAGTGAGCAGAGACACTTCCAATTAGACCAAGCTTCCCAGAGCCACATCAAGTCTGATCATGAACATCTCCAGGAATGGGGCCTCAATCACACCCCTGGGCAACCTGTTCCAGTATTTTACCACTCTTGTTGTAAAGAACTTCCTCCTTATGTCCAACCTAAATCTACTTTGCTCCACTTTAAAACCATTGCCCCTTGTCTATCACTGCAAGCCCTGCTAAACAATCCTTCCCTATCCTTCCCCTTCATATACTAAAATGTAGCTCTAAGGTCTCCCTGGAGCCTTCTCTTCCCCAGGCTGCATAGTCCAAATTCTTTCATCCTGTCTTCATAGCAGAGGTCCTCCAGCCCTCTGATCATCTTTGTGGACCTCTTCTGGACCTCCTCAAGCAGGTCTATTTCTCTCTTGTGTTGGGGGCCCCAGAGCTAGGAACAAACCATACAAATATTTCAGTCCTCAAGAAAAATATAACAGAAGCCATACTGAGAGTCACATATAAACATAAAAGACCTGTGGATATTTTAAGGTTCAGAGTGACAACTCTACATCAAAAGTAACAAATTACTGATATAATTTTAAAGTCAAGAAAAAGGTTTTTTTCCTATCGTTTTTGCTTGGTGATTAAATGCAGCTTTTCGTCTTCATAAAAATAAACAAAAGCCAACATGAAAATCAGCTTGGCATCATAAACCCTGAAGTACAGGGCAGTCAATACTTGTGCATTTTTGATATGCAAATGAGGATATCAACTTCAGATTCCATAAAAATGTAATGTTTCTTTTCTGAGTAAATTTACCTTAAAATTGATGTCAATGAAAAAGTCAGTAATATCAGTGAATTTGGCATTATTTCTAAAAGCATATGAAATTGACTAAACTATTAGGTGATTAAACCACATTTTGCTGTTTTATTTCCTTTGTTTCCCAACATCTATTTGTAGAAGAGAAAATACTTGTAGAAGAGAAAGCATATGTCAGTTTAAGAAAATAAATATATATCCAAAAACAGGTTATTAGAAGAAAAATTAGAAAAAAAAGAAGACCCAACAAGTTCCTCACATAGTAAGCAACACAAAACCACAACAACTCTGACATTACTACTGTTTCCCAAAAAGATGGCTTCTGGCCATGTATACTGTAGATCACCTTCCCTTTTGGCTCCAAGCATAAAGGTTTTCTGTTTGAAGATCACAAAAGAGAATACAATTTTGTTCAGCTGCATAAAACACTACACTAAAAATTGATTTTTATACATAACCTATATGTGTTGCTAATCTTAAATATATTATAGCAAAGAAAATGTATCATAAAAATCATAGTATTTTTTAATCATAGGCATAAAATGATAAAATAAATTATTCTTCTGTAGAAGGAAATAGTCAAAATAATCTCTGTAGTGCAGATTTCTGTAATCCATGTTCAGAAATGGAGCTGCAGGCAAGCAATGTCTGCTTTTCATATGCAGCCTATACACTGAGGACATCAGAAAAGGATCAAAGTACTTGTGAAAGTACTCAACAGAGATGCTTTCTACCAAAAAAGGCCGAATTTTCCACACATACTTGTTAAACTTGAATGTTGATTACTTGTCTTGATTGGTATATAGAAAAGTAATGCTGCAGTTTGTTTCAGTTGACTTGCAGAACGATTTCAACTGCAAAACAGGATGAAATGGCATCCTAACACACTGTTAGTGGTATTCATTTTCAGTATCCTTGCACTTCAGAAGGCAAAGCAGATTTATTCGTCAGAGGTGCTCCTTCGACATGAAGTACAGCTTTTAGTTTGGGGCAAGTACATGGATACAATTTTTGTACTCCACAAGCATCCAGTAATTACAATCACACAGGTACAACTCCCTTAAAGCTGTTCGCCTCTGTGTGTCCAGCTGAATTGCCCTGCAGTATGCAACAGAGCAGTATGAAAAGCTCACCTTGAACAACTCTTAATACCAAAATTTAATAGAATGTAAAAATATTTTAACCTTCTTTGAACTATGTGTCAAAGTTGATTTGACTCAACCCAAGGAATGAAATCAATGAGAGAAGCACTTCCCAGTGTCAAAACATAACTCTCACTGCACTTTTCCTTTGTAGGTGTTTTCTTCCAATGATGACGCTACAGAGGAACTATTTCCTTGTATAAGAGAATCATTCAGTTCTACCTATTTTCTCATCTTCAACCTTCCAAATGGGATCATTTCACAGGATTACTCAAATGTAGTTCAAGTATAGGCAAGCTGGCCAGCTCCTGGTGACAGTGATACCCAAAGTACAGGTGAAAACAAGGTTTAAATAAGGAGATAATGTAACAGTTCTAGGAGTGATGAAAAGAAAAACATCACAATGTGATCAGTTGCAGGAAGTCCAGCTGGAGGCCAGTCGCTACTGCTGAACTCCAGGAGTGTATTCTGGGACCAATACTGTTCAACCTTTTCATCAATCATCTGGACAATGGGCAAAAAGCACTCCTGGCAAGTTTGCTGACAACAGAAAACAGGTCAAGTGGTTGCGCCTTCCTTCTTCAGGTGGGTAAAATGGGTCATGAATTTAACAGTGGGAAGTGCAAAGACCTACACCTGAAGAGCAATGAGGGTAGGCAGTCAGGTAGCTGCTGGAAAAGCAGGTCTGCAGAGAAGGACCTGGAGTTGCTGGTGAACAACATTAGCCAGCAGTGTGCACTTGGCACACACAAAGCCAACAGCCTGCTCAGCTGTATTAGAAGTGTTACCTGCTGGACCACCTCTCCTATGAGGACAGACTGAAAGAGTTGGGGCTATTCAGTCTGGAGAAGAGAAGGCTCTGAGGAGATCTTATTGTGGCCTTCCAGTATCTTAAAGGGACCTACAAGAAAGCTGGGCAGGGACTTTTTTGGATGTGAGGTAGTGACAGGACTAGGGGGAATGGAAATAAATAGAAATCGGTAGATTTAGATTGGCTGTTAGGAAGAAGTTTTACACCACGAGGGTGGTGAGACATTGGAACTGGTAGAAGCCCCATCCCTGGAGGCTTCTAAGGCCAGGCTGG
Organism: Indicator indicator; assembly: GCF_027791375.1. Taxonomy (NCBI): domain Eukaryota; kingdom Metazoa; phylum Chordata; class Aves; order Piciformes; family Indicatoridae; genus Indicator; species Indicator indicator. The sequence goes on from NC_072053.1 coordinate 79,724,427, forward strand.
ATGTGGCTCTGGGCAACCTGATCTAGTAGGAGATGTCCCTACCCATGGCATGGAGTTGGAACTTGATGATCCTTGAGGTCCCTTCCAATCCTAACAATTCTACGATTCTATGTGGAAGAAGTTGATCCTTCCTCTCTACTCAGCCTCGGTGAGACACACCCACAGTGCTAGGTCCTCTCTTGGGCTCCCTGGGGAGAACACAAACATAATGGGCTAAAGTTCAGTGAAGACTTATAAACATGATAAACAGACCTGAGAGGTGAGCCTGGAGTCTTAGGCAAGAATGGCACATGGCAAAATACTTGATGGAAGGCAGTAAAGAAGACAGAGCTAGACACACAGATAGCCAGAGTATCCAGTGATGGAATGTAAGGAAAGCAACAGGCACAAACCAAAGTGATGAAAAGTTCCATGCAAATCAAAGACAAATATTTTTTAACATGAGGGTGGTTAACACTGAACAGGTTGCCTGGACATTTTTTTAATTCCACATCCTTGGAGATAGTCCAAAACTAATTGGACACAACCCTGGACAACCTGTCCCAGCTTATCCTCTCTGATCCAGGGACTTAGAATAGATGACCTCCAGACAAGCCTCCAACCTCAACCGTATTACCACTGTGTGAGGGTCAACAAAAATCCTGTCTTTGGCTCTTAACTAATTACAGAGGAGTGTGAAATTGCAGACACTCAAGATCAGACTGGATCTCGGCCCTGGGCAGTCTGCTCTACATGGAGATATCCCTGCTCACTGTAGGGAGGATGGACAAGATGACCCAAGTGACAAGGGTCCCTTCCAACCCAATGCAATCTGTGAATGAACATACAGATTTTATGTCTTGCACCAAATAGCTATGTATATAAATAGGAACATTAACTGTTCAACAGAAAACTCATCTCTAACATCAAAACCACTCTATTCTCTCTTTAAAAGGTACTGTGAAGTTTACGAATTTAATGTACAATGGTTTTGGAAAACATTAAAGGCGTTCATACAATTAGCTGCTCCCTAGGTCAACAGGTCTCCAGTGAAGTTCTACTGATTGATGAAAGGTATTTTAACAAATACTAATGGCCACAACGTCTTGCATTAAGTGCAATGGAAAGACAGGCATCCGGGTAGCAGGTCCAATGCCTTCACGTGCCGGGAAGAGCACCGTTACATTCAGGAGGTACTGAACACAAAGAATGTCCCTGAAAGCAGCCTCTTTCATAGCTGTAAGAGGAGACCTTAACCCTAAACAGCAGCCCTTGTTCTGCTGGATAATAGGAGAATGTATTAATGGTGTTGTTAAGTTTCTTTAGACTTCATAATTTGAAAATAGTACACTTTAAGACACATATCAGAAGAGCAGATGTTTGTTCTGTTTGTTACTAGGCTCATGCTGCTTCCCAAGAAAATGAGAAAATTCTAGAGATGGAGAAAAGATTGCTTTCGCCTTTAACAGATAAGCATCCTGCACTAGGTAGCATTAGTCACTACAGGTGGATAAGGCAGGAATTATCATAGTTTACAAAAACCACTACCCATTACTTTCTTTAAATAAATGTGCTGGGTACTGAATCTATACAATCTGCAGAAAACAATGATGAGAGAACAGTGCAGTTCAGAAAATTCTCTTGTAGAAATTGTCCAAAGAAGAAAACCACCATCTTCTGCTCATGTCTTCATTAATTAATTAAAAGTTCTTCTGAACTTTTATTTTGGTTATTACAATAATCAACATAGTAAACAATACACTCAACATAGATAAAATTATCTGACAAATAGAAATTAAATGTCATTAAAAAAAAAGGAAAATCATCCAATAAACAGTTCCTCTTGTACATACTCTAACCACAGACTGCAATTTTTAGTTCAGAGCTCTGGCATAATTTTGAATTGCAGTAGCCACACAATTACTAGCAAAATTATTATACAGCTATGATAATCTAAATTCTAACAGTGCAGTAAAACTCAGTACTGTGAAATCCCTCCTTTATCTTTGTCCTTTATTGCTGCACAGACTTCTTGTTTGCAATTTGACAGTAAGACTCCTCTTTTAGCAGACAAAAATCTGATAAATCTAAATGAAAAAAAAAGACAGACATTATCCATTGATTAATATTCCACACAACAGAAAAGGGGTCTCTGTGTGACAAGACAGCTCCACAAGTGTGCACATTATATATGCAACAGGGGTTTACAGTGCATTTCATCAGTGTTTAGCACAGACAAATTCTTAGCCCTTCCCTTTGTTAAACATTTGCTTCCAGTTCTATGCAGTTTGTATGGCACTATTCTCACAACTGTGAGAGCATTAACAAGGTGACATGCAAACTGATTTTATTTTTGTGGTTTTGTTGCATAATCAGGACAATTGAAAAAAAAAGTTCACTCCTAAATTCAAACTTCAGAGCATGCTTTACTAATTTAGTGCTGGACAACTCGACTTATAATGTAATCAGTAGCCATGGTAGGAAGGAGAACATTTCTGTAACTGTTACAGTCTCCAGCTTCCATTTAATTTATAAACATGCTTGCAGAAAGCACTTGCATGTGGTACTTAGTATCACTATTCCAGACATATCCTATATAGCACTAAATTTTTCTTGGACCTTTATGTTGTATTCCACCCAGTGCAATTCTGACTAGCAAAGACAGGACTCTAACCTACTTTTGTACCACACGAAAATATACCGTGTCCTTGCCCTACTAAGAACAAGTTATTCATTATGCAGAAAACCATCCTTGATCTTTTACAGTCAATGAATTTTCTCTGCATGATCAACTGAGTTACTCACTGGATCATAAAGGGATGTTTGAACCCCGACAGCAAATATTGGGCATTGGATATTAAATTGGTAGCACTGTATGTGCCCCTGAACGCATCTGCTATGACTTAGTGATGCTGAATGTTAGTCATACCACGGTAGTTGAAGACAAAGTTAATGCTATGTGATCTGCAATGTTAGCTATATAGCATGGAGAAAAGGACAATGCAACCTGACAGTCCTCTGCCTGTTTGCTCTGCACACACAAATGCTCTTCACTGTTGGAAAGCAGCACATGATGCTCTTCCAACTCTTCTGAGAGACTCCTTTAAATTATAGAATTAGAGAATCCAATGGGTTGGAAGGGACCCCCTGCAGTAAGCAGAGACATCCTCAACTAGATCAGATTGCTCAGAGTCCCATCAAATCTGACCTTGCGTGTCTCTAGGAATGGGGCATCCACCACCTCCCAAGGCAACCTGTTCTAGTGTTCCACCACCCTCAGAGTAAAGAACTTCTTCCTAATGTCCAATCTAATCTACCACTCTCTAATTTCAAACCACTGTCTCTTGTCCTAGTGCTACATGCACTTGGAAACAGTCCCTCCCCAACTTTCTTGTAGCCCTTCTTCATGTACTAGAAGGCTGTTGTAAAATCCCCCCAGAACTTTCTGTTCTCCCGGCTGAACCACCCCAATTCTCTCAGCCTGTCTTTGTACGAGAGGTGTTCCAGCCCCCTGATCATCTTCATGGCCCTCCTCTGGATCCACTCCATCAGGTCCATGTTCTTCTTACATGGAGGACCCCAGTGCTGGCCACAGTACTCCAGGTGAGGTATCACCAAACCAGAGGAGAATGGCATAATCACCTCTCTCAAACTTCTACTTTTTATCTTAGTTAGGGCTTTGATTCTTAGCAACATCATAACCAGAATTTTGGCTGAATCAACAGTTCAAAATCACATTATATCTCTTTATTTTTTTTAGTTGGTAGATTGAATTGGAAATATAGAATATCTGTTTTAATTATAAAGCTATAAACAGTAATTAAAAAAAATAAGCTCAGGTTATGTTTGCTTTGTGTTGGAGGGGAAAAGGAAGTGTTGACATAATCAATATAATTGGAAGAGAGATATACCACATTTGCTGTCTCACAGAACCGTAACTCTGGTACTTCTTTCTTCCTGTTCCTCCCCACCCAGTTTTTTATTTTTAATTTTGAAGCTGCTTGTGAACACACCATAACCACAGAAGCTTAGAAAGGGCTTCAGAAGGACATCTCACCTTTTCCTCTACCTCACAGCAAAATCAGCTATGTATGTAGGAACAGGATCAGAAAGGTATTTGTTCAGCCTGTTTGTAAAAACCTCAATGACAAACCAGCCACAGTTTCTGTGAGCAATGTTCAGCCATCCTTAGCAGGTGAATGTCTTTTCTAATGTCTGACATAAAGCTCCCAGAGTAGCTGGGAAAAGCACTCCGATGAAAATGGACATTAAATATTATAAACTACATTTTTCCTTGAATAAAGAAAAAAAAAGAAAAAATTAATGTATGAACTCTTTCTTTCTAAATATTTGTCATTTTCATGTCTTTGATTAGTTCTGTCAGCAGTGTGCATATTCTAGATACCTGTTATTCTTGCATAGACTTTCTATAATTTATAGATGTGCAGAACCTCACTCATTAGGGATATGAACACCTGAACTGAACACCTAGTGAGGTCACATCTGGAGTACCATGTTCACATCTGGGCTCCCCTGTGGAAGAGAGACAGGGAATTACTGGAGAGCGTCCAACAGAGGGCTGCAAAAATGCTGAGGGGACTGGAGTGTCTCTCTTAGGAAGAGAGTCTGAGACACGTGGGGCTCTAGCCTGGAAAAGAGAAGTCTGAGAGAGGATCTCATCAATGATAGCAAATATCTAAAAGGTGTAGGTCAGGGTGATGGGCCAGACTCTTCAGTGCTGCCCAATGAGAGGACAAGGGGCAACAGGCACAAACTGGAACACAGGAAGTTCCACTTAAACATACGGGAAAACCTCTCTGAGGATGTCAGAGCACTGGAACAGGCTGCCCAGAGAGGTTGTGGTGTCTCCTTTTCTGTGCAACCTGATCTAGGTGAAATCTGCTTTAGCAGAGGAGTTGGGCTTTAACGGGATGACCTTCAGAGATCCCTTCCAACTCCCCACCATTCTGTGGTTCTGTGACTCTGCAATTTCCTCACTATGCTCCTTCTTCAATGGATATGATGCTTTTGAGGTCACTTCAAGTTGACTTTTAAGGATTATTTTAGCAGTAAATGAAAAGTTAAGATTGCTGTCACAAACAACCAAAAATTAAATGGGAAATTTTCAAGCACCTTCAGTTCCTATTAAGGTAGCAATCTATTTGAACTACTGTAACAGTCCATCTGACGTATCTGAAGAGAGGTCTATGATATGTTCTAATAAAGCCTGAACAATTCTTCCCCTGGAAATCTTGACCACTAGCAGCTTTTGGAGTCAGCACTGATATCGAATTCAAAATTAATAATAAAATTATATCTTCATCTGTAAGTTAAAAACTAACATTTCCTCAGCAACATTTAAAACAAAAAAAAAAAGGGAAGGGAAAAAAAAAGACAGATATGTAGATGTATCTTTCTCCAAGATACAAGAACATTCTGGCAGATAGTGTCCTTTTAGAAGTAAAGGTATGATCATTACAGATGATTAGGAAAAATTTTGCCTGTTGTCCTTGGGGAATTTTGGGTAGCATAATGTCTATCATATTTGCCAAGAATCAACAGATTCATCTCCCAGATTAGTGCAACTTATCTGCTTTTTGTACATGAGGGAAAAAAAAACATAAAAACCATAAGGGACTAGAAGGGAAAGTAGACTAAAAAGTAAATTTCACTCTTTTCCATCTGTTTCTTCTAAAATAATTTCTCTTAACTGTGCAAGTGTCTGGGCTAATCAAGTGAAAATGTCTGGAGTAGCATACATCATTGCCTTTTTAAGCTGAAGAAAGACTACACAGCTTATACCAGTATAAAGTCAAAAAGTATCATGATTCAACATGTTCCTTGAGAGGGACAAGCAGGACTATTCAGGGCTCTCAAAACAGAGCAGGAGAGTGCCAAATTGCCACAGAGGAAAAGGACAAGAGTGCTGAGAAATCACAGAAGACGATGGATTTGTCATCTCACTGTAAGAAGAGAGGCAGAGGATTTACTCTGCAAATCTTTAGAACATCACTTTTTCATTTTTCACTGGCACAACTCCAGTTAATTCCATAGTGTCACTCTGGATGTATAAGAATCAGCTGAAGAACAGAAATTAACTTACATAAGCTATTCTCTCAGCAGACAAACATGAATTTACCACATCTGAGAAAGTGACTCCACATTTCAAGCTCAACATTCTCACTTTCTTTTCTAAGCAGTACTGCATAATATCAGCAAACTGTTACAAAGTAGCTTTCTGGATTGGCAAATGAATTTTTAGTTAACATCCATTTCTTCAGTTATTTTAAGAAAGACTAACAGTTCATTAAAATATAGGCCTAAATATCACTATTTGCTCCTTAGCAGTTTACAAAAAGGACCATCGTTTATGGTCCCTATTACCACGGTCCTTCTCTTAGCCCTCTCATGCCTTTCCACACCATTTTTTGATCTCATAACAACAACATCAACAAAAAACCCAACCAAGCAAAAATATTTTTGTCTAGGAAATGGATTGTATGAGAAGAAAATGTAACTACTATAGAGAGAGAAGAGCTGCCTGTTAGTAATTATGAAGGGCATCAGTGCAATATGACTGTCACAAACAATTAAGCCTAATTTTAACTTATTTCAAAGAAGTTCACCTAAAAAGAAATGGAAAACAGCCTGATCAATCATTTCACTATAAAACCTACCTTTATCTAATTCCAATCTCTGGCCTAACTTCAAACCAATCTGTGAATCACTGGCCTTTCCATTTGTCATGGCTGCAAAATGGCAAGATGTTGGTAGTGGGGGAGCTCTACAATTAGTCCCCTTGATGGCTTCATCTGAGCTTGTCAGCTATACTGGTGGTACCTCTATGGGAGCACATTTATGAAAGAGCAAAACACAGCACAGGCGTAGAGGAATGTGAAGAAAAATAGTGAGACATAAAGAGCACAGACAGAGAAGAAGGAGGCAAGGAGGTGCTCCAGACAACCACAATGATGACCACCTGCAACGCATGGAAGAGACCATGATGGGGCAGGTTAATATTTTCTGAAGGACTCTAGCCCATGGGAAGGATCCCATGCTAGAGCAAAGAAACAGATTCAGAAGGAAGGAGCGGCAGAGTGGAGATGTTAATGAACTGACCACAACTTCCATTCCTCATCCTCCTGCACTACTCAGGACACGTGGTGAGAAGCACACAGAAGGTTTGTGAAAATGACTCTGGGAAAAAGAGTTGGAAAAGTGGAAACAGGGCAGGCTTTTTTAATGTTGCTATTGTTTCTCACTATCTAAACCTATTTTAAATGGCAATGAATTAATTTTCCCCTCGTTGAGTCTGTTTTGCATGTAACAGTAACTGCTGAGTGACTTCCTTTATCCCAATCCATGAGCCTTTTCAGCTTATTTTCTCCCCCTGCTCTGGAGGGGAGGGAAAGCAAGAGAACAGTTGTGTCAGTCCTGTGACCAGCCCAACTCAGCCCATGACACCATGATAGACAGGAATGTCAGATGAATTTAATGCTGTCCTATAGTACTGAGAATTTTCACTTGGGCACTGAACAAGCCATCCAATCACACATCATCTCTTTACTACGAAGTCAAAACAACCTTTCCTTTTCAAGGAGTAGAACTGTATTCATAAATTTTGCAGAAGTGAGCATCATAATCTTTAATATTAGTTTAAAGCAGTATGAGTGGAACCCACCATGCTTTCCCCTTCCATCATTATGATTTCCAAAATAATGAAAGAAATGGCAGTATCTCAAAGGACAAACTACAGTTCTCTTGTGAAGGTTCTGCCTGTCAGCTGAAAGTCTTAAGTGCCTCCATATTCAAATAGACAACACCCATATTTCAAGTAGGAACAGGTTCATGTACATGGTAATGAGAGAGGAAGGGCAGGTGGAACTGAGAGAGACACTGCAGTTTAGGATTCAGCTGTTTTGGAGGCACTACTCAGGAAATGGTTCCAAAATTCTCTTGACTACACATGTACACTACCTCACTTATACACAGCTACTCTCACTGGAGGACAAAATACCACTGTTCAGGTTCTGCAGTTAGCCTACATCCACTTGCATCTAAGTGAGACTAGCTGTATTACCAAGAGCACTGCCCTTCCCTCCCCTCTTTCTTTCTTTTTTTGATTAAATAAGGGTGAGGGTGTCCTCAATAAAGTTCAGTTTTGCTAGTAACTCTTCAAGGGCTCTGAGGTGACACCTATGAATGTCACATATTGACATATTGCTAATGAGCAACTGTAGGTTAGACTTTACAACACAACAACCTGAGGCTTTCAAATGTAGATTATTGTATACTATTAGCTGTTACAGGTATGTATTTGTCTATTTATTTTTAATTGCAATCCTACTGATTTCAAGGTCAATAGATAATGACAGACTTAAAAACAGTAATTTCATTAATTCTGACGTTACTGTCTCAGTTTTGAATGCCATATAGTTGCAGGCTTAAATTTCAAACTTTGGTTTAACATCATGGTCAATGGTACTGACTACGTTTATCTTCTCCAGCTCAGCTGATGCTCCACCAATCTGAAAAATGTCCTATGTAAACTATAGTAATATTCATCTTATTTAACAGTACTTCAGTAAATCATTTCCATTTTGCAGCTCTCCCTTTTCTCTGAATGGAAATAAAACAGCTGCGTTCTGGGAAGCCATATATTTAAATTGTTCTTAGTATTTATCAACTATTTGAACTTGAAGCAAAAGTGGAAGTTATCAGAAAAGCACTGAGATACAGGAAGATAAACTGACAACTCACTGTTGTGGTCTCTCCTAGTTTTACATATGCAGAGCCTTCACATGTTTTTATAGACTCTACTATCTTATGCTTAGTATGAACAGCCAAAGTGCACATCATGATACTGTGCAAGCCTGAAATTAGTAATATTTTTTACAAAGCTATCATAAAGGGACAGATGCAAAAAAAAAAAAAAAGTTGATCCAACAATATGAAGTTAGTATGAGCAGTATAAATGAAGAGTAACCAGCACTGCCAGAAGTCAACCATTCAAAGAAACAACCACAGTATCACAGATCTTACACTACACACCTCATTGATCAAATACTATCACTGTGTTACAGTGCACTTGTTTTGTTAATGCTCTTTTTGATATTGGGTTGTACCTATGAACAGGCTGGCAGAACAAGATGACATGATTGCTGGAAAGTTTACGTCTATAAAGATCACAACTGAAAGTCAAGATAGTAAACGCCAGGTTATTTGAACTTTACTCAACTCTTGGATTCCTGTTGCTCCTCAGGATTTATTTTCATCCATCATACTGGAAGGGAACAAACAAAGAAAGAGAGACAAAGAGAGAAAGTACACAAATTTTAAATATACTTTAAGCCCTAACTATGAATGTAAGGATTTCCTGATCTGGGACTCCAGAGGAGGAAAAACGAAACATGTATTTAATAAATAGTACATACATATGTATTTTCTTAACACTGTGAGAAGACAGAAATTACTCAGTGCCTGCATCTTCTCAGCTCAGGATTAAAAACAGTAATTGTACATTTGTGTGAACGTTTAGTATAAATTGATGGGAACTTAAATCAGGGAGCTAAAAACTACTAAAATACAGGATTGAGTCTATAGAAGTGATTATGCCAAAGCATAAACAGATAAATTAAATTAAAACTAATTATGCCAATTAAAAATCAAGCCAAATACTTACAGGGAGTTTTACACCTACACCAATCAGATTGCAAGAAATCAGTGAGAAATTAAGCTGTAAAATGAGGTACCAGCCAATCCATGAAAATTTCATTGCATGATGATCCTTTCCTTTCTCATATGCAGGCTTTAGAAGAACTCCAAAGATGGGTTCTTGCACAACAAAAAACCTAATTTTATAGTGTTTCTGAATTATTACTCTCATTATGAAGTTAGAATATTGATTTATATTTAATCAGACTTTTAATTAGTCTGACAAATTAGGCAACAAATGACATTCACACATTGGCAAACCCTTTCCTACTTTATCCTTGTCAGGTAACGGCTTCACATATGCCAAAGTATCTTAAGAGACTTCTTATCCTTCAAGCTGTGTTCCTTGGTGTATTCCAGTAACAGACCTCAACACAGGTCCCCAAGATCATACTGAACAGATTGCACAAAATTTGTGTGGGTCTCTGTTTCATTGCTGCATCACACAGTTTACTTCCTGATAGCTATATAAACTATATAAACTATATATAGCTATATAAGCTATATAAACATTGCTGTTATAAATATTATCTTATAATAGTAGTATTCTTAGGAGGAAAAAAAAATCCCATCCTCATCACCATGTACTTGTGTTTCTGTTCTGTGCGTGTACATAATTTAGGCAGCATTGAATGCTGCACTGTCTTTTAGAAATTATTACCTAGGTTCTGATCACTGCCAAAAAAAAAAAAAATCTATTAATCTACAACTCCATATTTCAGCTGGATTCCCAAAGCAGTGAGAGGACTTGTGATCATGTCCATTGAAGTTGTTGACACTAGCCCACACTATCAATAACTACGCACTCTAGGGACAGAAGAGCAGAGATTTCAAAGTCATTAAGTTGCTAAAGGTTCTGTGAAAATCAATAGCCACTAGGTGTATGGCCTCACTAAGGAAAAACTTGGAGAGCAAACTTTCCCCTTTCAAAACACCTGAGATTTCACCAGGGAAAACAGACACTGGAAAAAAAGCTGCCTTAGCTGCAGGCTAACAGGTAATCTTGGCTAAAAATACAGAATTGACAAGTTCTGAAACAGTTTTGTCTACCTGTATAAACTTACCTGAATGTTACAGCTTCTGAAGGAATAAAGTATGCCAGGTTGGGAATCACTCTCTGTGTCAGCATTGCCCATCACACACGCATATCAGAAAGATGATAGTACACTTGGGTTATCTTTTGTACCTTGGGATCTTGTTAGCAGTGTTCCCTGCCATCACATCTCCTGCTTAAAAATGTGATTCAGCAATCACTGGCTAGCTGACATGCCAGCATGTAAAACAGAATAGTAGAATTTGAAGATACTAGGTTTTCATGACTCTCTTCTTATGTAAATGCTTCTTCATCTGTCAAAACATGAATATGAGAGTTCAGAGGAAGTGCTGCCTTTGTCACCCATGGTCTAAAATATTTTAGTGAGACTCAAAAATCTCTTGTGCATTTTAGATTTCGATCTTTGTTTCCTTTCAGGAGTGATATGGAAACTAGAATAAGGGCTGTGAGACTACTACCTCCTGGAGGATTTATCTGCTTGGACTTAAGGGCAACTGGTCCCAACCCCCAGGGAAGTGCCCACTGCCTGGGGGTGGAGCTGCTTGGCAGCTGCCCCGCACCCTGGAGGGGCAGTGGGATGATCCTGGCTGCCAGGCCATGCCCTACCCTGCCTGCCTCCTGGGGGTATGCTTTTCGGACTCAAAAAAAAGCAAAAATCTGCAGTCTTAAAGTGGGCTATGAGGAAAGTCAGGTTGAACTGACTTGAGTCTGATGAAAATAGCAATTTTAGGTGTTGTAGTGCAGGCATCAGAAATTGACTTTGTACATTCTTCAAGTGCAGGAAACCTCTCTGATTATAAAGAGGGGAGTCTTCTTCCACCTGAAAGGAGCTACAACTAAGAATGTGCTACAGACTTTTGAAAGCGTCCTGTCAGGAAGGAAGCCACATCCTCTGTGCATTAAACAGTGGTTCTGAACACAGAGGAGGACTCAAGGGGTCCCTGTCTTCAGGATTTCACTGAAGAAAGATGCTCACCTTCTTCAAATACTCACTCGAGCACAAAAGATGCAGAAATTGGAAAGGCCAGCTTTTTAACAAAGCAGCCAACAGTGCTTGTCTAACATCAACATTCCTTCAGTATCCCCCCATCCCTTTTTTTTGTACAATCTTAGAATCTGTAGTCCATTATACACATAATTTGTCTGTGTGATGTATTGATTAGTGAGAGAAGTGATAAACCACTGTAAATAGAAATATGTGTCCTGTGGATAATGTTCCTCCTACTCAATATAACGAAATAGTGATGTTTTGAAATGAGTGCATTAAACTTAATTTGTGTCAAGTTTAAATGGCTGCTTACAAAGCCCAGGACAGCAATCATTTCAACCCTGACATGCATGATGTACAATGCAGGTACATCAATTTCAGGTATTTTACACTCATAATGGTACTGATTCTAATTCTAGGGAGGACATATGTTACTTCTACAACAGTGTGCTTCACTGTAGAAGTTGTCTAACACCTACACCTCAAGCCACTCCTCGCCCAGCCTGCATTTGTGCCAGAGATTCCAGATTTGTCTGGACTGACAAGTATGTCATTGGTCTTGAGACACACTGCAACAAGCATTTCCCTTCAATGGTTACAGAGAAACAGACACCAGGTACACTTGTTGCTGCCCTTCACATCCTGGCAGCATCCTGCCTTACTATCAATGCTAACAATTAGTATCCATAGCAAGCAATCTTCTGAAGTTAACCTGCCAGCAAACTGCTCACCTTGACTGCAGACAGAGCAGGGTCTTAATAATTCAATGGCCTGAATCAGCTCACTGTGATGGTCAAAAGTAAACTTTTGGGGACAGCTACCCTACAAATTGGTGAGGTGTGCCATCTAACCACATCCACAATCACTGAGATGCTGGAGGACGGTTGTACAATTTGCTGGAAAAGAAATAAACGAGTGAAGAGAAAAGCACAGGAAATGAGATTCAATCAAATAAAGGAAATTTCACACTTCCAAGAAAGTGCAATAATGCTTATTAAGGGGAATGGCCAGACTGTCTCCAAGATCAGAAAGATAGATTTGCTTCAGAGAACAAGATGCCATCCAGAAAATCTAAAAGGCATTGAAAGGAGATTGGAGATAAAACAATCTCTGACACCCTGCAGCATGCAAGTATAGAGGGTCCTGACAGTGACCACTGACAGAAGAACAGATAGAGGAGATCTTTCAGTCCAAACTCAGTATTAAACACAGCTGTGGCTTTTCTCATGGCTGCCCAGTTAAACATTCCAGAAATATTTCTAGATATAGTATCTATTTCAAAGGTTCTCAATAAACCCTAAAGTTTAAGTGCATTGGCTGAAATGAAGTGCAGTCCCATAGTACCTAGATAGTAACCAGGTTTTCTTCAACTCTGTGGGATATTTTGGCAAATGCTCTTGCTCCCAGGATTTTATCCACAGGACAACAGAACACATCCAGACACTGGTGGGTCTGTGAGGACCTAAAGAACCAGTAACAGGAGGGTCAGAGAAAGGAGCAGGAGAAAGTGCCTTCTAGTGGCTAGAAGACAAATGCTCTTTGGCATCTGAAAGGCAAGGGGAGGTGTACAACTGAATTCAGATGGTCTCCAAGGTATCTGGAATGGATAGTCAGTATAAAACCCTGAGGTATGGCTAAAAGATTCTTAAAAGAGAAGACTGGATTTAACAATTTGTTAGTTTCAGCGATTCAATAGAGTCACACAATGGTGGCTGTTAGAAAGGACCTCAGGAGGTTACCTAGTTAGTCCAACCCCACTGCTGATGCACCTCAAGCTAGTTGCACAGGATCACAATGTCCAGGCAGATTTCGAAAGTCTCCAGAGAAGGAGACTCCTCAACATCTCTGGGCAGCCTGTTCCAGTGCTCTGTCACCCTCAAAGGAAAGTTGTTTCTCCTTAAGTTCAAGTGAAACTTCCTGTATTCTAGTTTGCACCCTTTTCCCCTCTCCTGGGGAAATCACTGGCCACCACTGTAAAGATCCCAGCCCCGTCATCTCCACCTTTTAGATAATGATAAGCATCGATAAAATCCACTCTCAGTCTGCTCTTCTGCAGGCCAACAGCCCCATGTCTCTCAGCCTCTCCTTGTGAGAGAGATGATCCAGACCACTCAATCATCTTTGTGGTCTTCCATTGGACTCTCTCCAGTAGTTTCGTGTCCTTCTTGAACTGGGAAGCCCAGAAATGGGCACAATAATGCAGGTATGGCCTCATCAGGGCAGAGTAGAGGGAGAGGAGAATCTCCTGCAATGTGCCTGCCACTCTCTTCTTGATGCACTTCAGAATACTGTTGACCTTCTTTTCCAAGAGAGCAGATTGCTGTCTCATGGTGAGCTTGCTGCCCTCAAGGATTCCCAGGTCCTTCTCCACAGAGCTACTTTCCAGCAGGTCAGCCCCTAACCTCTATTGGTGCAGGGGGTTAATCCTCCTCAGGTGCAGAACTCTATACTTGCCCTTTTTGAACTTCACGAGGTTCACCTGTGCCCAACTCTCCAGGCCTGTCCAGGTCTCTCTAAATTGCAGCACAGCCTGACAGTGTCCTTCACTCCTCCCACTTCTTTTATTAATGCATTCTGATGTAGACTGCAGAAGCAATTTGTTGGTACACGACTGCTTCAATCCGATGGTTTGGTTGGATACAGTAAAAAAAAAATAAAAATTGCTGTACAATATAATTAATTGCCTTTTAAGTGCAGGGGACCTACCACACGATCATCACTTCTGAGTAAAGTATCTATATTAAAGATTAAAACCCTACCCAGTTAACAAATTTTAATGAATCTTCACAGATTACAGTGCGTAACAAAAAAAAAAAAAAGTAAGAGAAAAAGGAAAATGCTACTAACAATGAATGTTTAAGAGAATTTAATGCAAATATGATCTGTCACACATTGTCAGGAAACAACATAGTGGTTATAAAGTGGGCTTCAAAGTTCATGTATTTCTAGAAAATAAAGTAAAACTGTAACATGATAATGAAATATTTTTCAAAGGTTAAAAAGGTAAAAGACTCTTAACCATGTAGAAAGAAAATCAACAATATCAAGAGCCTGAATCCCAAATAAACCAGAAGGAAAAATTCTGCGGATGGAATTGCCACAACTGATGACTGAACTTTTTAGATTAGCTGTGATACTGCTGACAGATCTCACTGAAGGCACACTCAAAGCAGTATGCTGCCTGTTCTGCAAACAAGTATAGGACTTCCATATCCAGACCTACCAGGATATCACTTTTCACTAAAACTAAATTTTCTTCTCCCAATAGGTGGCAGAAATTCAGTCCTGCAGGGAGCAATCTTTCTTCTCCCAGATACCATTACAGACTGATTGACCGAGGAGCCGTAACTATTTCTCATGAAACTACCTACCTTTTCTTGATGATTACATGTTACATCTCATGTTATCATCGCAGCAGGAGGGCAAGTAATCACAAGAAACAAAAAGGAAACTATTTTTTGATGCAATTTCTCATAAGGATGATGTGGAGAATTTGCCCCTGAATACAATAAGGAGGACAGGTGGAATTCAAGACTTACACTTAACACTGTTCTTATGACACCTGTACTACTGAAGTGCACTAAGGGACTGCACTGTGACCTCTGATGTCTTTAAAACAGACAACATAATAAACAACCACCAATATAATTTTACAATCCCAACTTGCAGTTCATTATATCTTTCCACCAGACACATTTTGGGTGTACCTCTAATACACAAAATTAAACTGGTTTCCCTGCTATGCTTACCAATTTCAATATTCTCTTAAAACGTCTTAACAAGCAATTTTCTTTCAGAGTCCCAGTAAACCTGATGTGCTGATCTGGAGAAGTTCTCATACACATTTCCACAGGCCAATAATAGTTTCAGAATAGAAACCTTTCAAATTTCTTGTAAATGTAAGTAATTTCTGCCAACCTTCTCTGCTGCTTAGACCGACTGAGGCTTTTAGGATTACATAGGCACCTAAACTGTGCAGGTGCTGCTGTACATTACCTTACATCCTGGGCTGCAATTTCAGTTTTTAATTGAGAGGAAGCTATCCAAGTATTTTTTTCCTTTATGTGCTCTTAATTTCATACATTAGGGCAACAAGGCTGGTGAGGGATCTTCAACAAAAGTCCTGTGAGGAGTGGCTGAGGGAGGTGGAGGGAAGGAGGTTGAAGGGAGACCTCATTGCTCTTTTCAGCTCCATGAAAGGAGGTTGTAGCAAGGAGGGGGTTGGCCTCCTCTTCCAGATAGCAAGTGACAGGATGAGAGGGAACAGACTTCAGTTGCACCAGAGAAGGTTTACATTGGATATTAGGAATAATTTCTTCACCAAAAGGGTCCCTGGAAGTGGTGGAACCACTATCCCTGGGAGTGTTTAGAAGAAGTCTGTATGAAATGCTCAGGGACATCTCTCAGGAAGAGCTAGTAAGGGGTCTCAACTTGCTGCCCTGAGCCAAGCCACAGATGATGCACCAGGACACTCTGAGGAAACCAAGGGGAACTGGCACAAGAGAAGGACAGGGCCAGCCCAGCTGAAGTGCCTCTATGCAAATGCACACAGCTTGGGCAACAAACAGGATGAATTAAGGGCCACTGTGCTGCTGGGATGACATGACATAGTGGCTATTACTGAGACTTGGTGGGATGATTCCCATGACTGGAATGTAGGGATAGATGGGTACAAGTTCTTTAGGAAGGATAGGCAGGGAAGGAGAGGAGGAGGCGTTGCCCTCTATATCAGTGACCAGCTGGAATCAGTGGAGCTCCACCTGGGGAAGGATGATGAGCTGGTTGAGAGTGTATGGGTTAAAATTAAAGGCAAGACAGGGGAAGGAGATGTTACTGTAGGGGTCTGCTACAGGCCAGCTGACCAGCAGAGCCAAGCAGGTGAGGCCCTCCACAGGCAAACAGAAGCAGCTTCCAGGTCACAAGCTCTGGACCACCCAGACATCTGCTGGAGGGACAACACAGCAAGGCACCAGCAATCCAGGATATTCCATGTCATCTATGGATTGCCTAGATGACAACTTCCTCCTCCAAATGGTAGAGGAACCAACAAGAAAAGGTGCTATGCTGGACCTTGTTCTCACCAACAGGGAAGGGCTGGTAAGCAATGTGGGCCCCCTCAGAAAGGAAACAGGTGAAATGGTCACAAGTAACATGGAAAACGCTGAGGTTCTCAATGACTTTTTTACCTCAGCCTTCACTTCAGGGGCCTCCAGCCACACTCCTGGAATAGTCATGGAAGCTAACGGCGAGGACCGGGAGGAAGAACTGTCCATCATAAGTGAAGATCAGGTTCATGATCACCTGAAGAACCTGAAAGTGTTCCAGTCCATGGGACCCGAGGGGATACACCCACAGGTAGTGAGAGAACTGGCAGATGAGGTTGCCAAACCCCTCTCTATTATATTCCAAAAGTCCTGGCAGTCTGGGAAAGTCCCCACTGACTGGAAAAGGGGAAACATTACTTCCCTTTTCAAATAGGGTAAGAAGGAAGAACCAGGGAACTACAGGCCAGTCAGTCTCACCTCTGTGCCTGGTAAGATCATGGAGCAGATTCTGCTGGAGGCACTACTGAGACAGAAGAATAGTGAAGAGCTGATTGGGTACAGTCAGCATGGGTTTACCAAGGGCAAATCCTGCCTGACAAACCTGGTGGCCTTCTAGGAACAGGTCACAACCTTAATAGATGAGGGGCGAGCAACTGATGTCATTTCCCTGGACGTGAGCAAAGCCTCCGACACTGTCCCGCACCACATCCTGCTCTCCAAACTGGTGACACATGGGTTTGATGGGTGGATCACGAGATGGATAAAGAACTGGCTTGATGGCCACACCCAAAGAGTGGCTGTCAATGGCTCCATGTCCCAGTGGAGGCCAGTGACAAGCGGAGTCCCTCAGGGCTCAGTCCTGGGACCAGTCTTGATCAACATCTTTGTTGGTGCCATGGACAGTGGCATTGAGTGCACCCTCAGCAAGTTTGCTGATGACACCAAGCTGTGTGGTGCAGGCTGGAGGGAAGGGATCCATCCAGACGGACCTGGACAGGCTGGAGAGGTGGGCACAAGCCAACCTCATGAGGCTCAAGAAGACCAAGTGCAAGGTCCTGCATCTGGGTTGACGCAATCCCAAGCACAAATACAGGCTGGGCAGTGACTGGCTGGAGAGCAGCCCTGAGGAGAGGGACTCGGGGGTGGTGGTGGATGAGAAGCTCAACAGGAGCTGTCAATGTGCACTTGCAGCCCAGAAAGCCAACCAGAGCCTGGGCTGCATCAAGAGAAGTGTGGCCAGCAGGTCGAGGGAGGTGATTCTTCCCCTCTACTCAGCTCTGGTGAGTACTGCACCCACCTGGAGTACTGCATCCAGTTCTGTAACCCCTATTACAAGAGGGATGTGGACATGCTGGAAAGTGTCCAGAGAAGGGCCACAAGGATGATCAGAGAGCTGGAGCACCTCTCCTATGAGGACAGACTGAGAGAGTTGGGGCTGTTCAGTCTGGAGAAGAGAAGGCTCTGAGGAGACCTTCTTGTGGCCTTCCAGTATCTGAAGGGGGCTACAAGAAAGCTGGGGAGGGACTTTTTAGGATATTAGTAGGAACAAGGCTGGAAGTGGAACATTCAGGCTAGACCTAAGGAAGAAGTTTTACACCATGAGAGTGGTGAGAGCCTGGAATGGGTTGTCCAGGGAGGTGGTTGAGGCCCCATCCCTGGAGGTGTTTACGGCCAGGCTAGATGAGGCTCTGGCCAGCCTGCTCTAGTGTGAGATGTCCCAGGGTGTCAGCATGGGGGTTGGAACTAGATGATCCTGGTGGTCCCTTCCAACCCTGACTGAGATGATTCTATGACATGGTCTAACAGTTGTGTACAAGAAAACGTCAGATTACAGTTGGTCTTTTCCTATCAAACAATTCTATAATTACATAAACAATCGAATCCTTCTTTTTTTAAAAAAACAGTCTCATTTGAATGAGACTAATCCTTGCAGCTCTTCTACACTTTAGTATGGTCCTCATAAGAGGAAGAAGAACAGAAAAATGGCTCTTAAAAATAATTTTTGGCTCCGCTCAGGTGCAGTGACTACGGGATAACAATGCAGACCAGAAAGAATTGTAAACTGATCCACAGTTAAGGAAATTTAACAAAACAGTGAGGTGGTTTAGTCTAGTGAAAATAGTATCTAGGACTGCAGCATGATAATACTACTCCAAAAAGTAAGCAGTAACCACAAAAGTAAAGCAAAAACCTGTTTGGTCTTCCTACTACAAGCAAGACAGGAAGAAGTGCAAGTAACATCTACTTTACAGCCAGTGTGAGATCTGTTCAAGGCAGTAAGAAACTCCTCAAAGTAAACATAAGCTACAGGATTAGACTACTTAAGGAAGTTCCACTATTCCCATCACTGGAGACTAAATACTTCCCATGAATCACTGAGATACAAATGCAGAAGAGAACATAACCTGCATAGGTCTCCTTTGCCACATTTTTTTAATCATTGCAAAAAAGATCTTACTTTGCCATTTTAATGATCACATTTATGGCTGTTTCTATATGTTTTAAATTAGTAATTTATTCTAATATCTCTTCATCATCTCATCTAGCAGAAGGCTCAAGTATCTATGGCACTTTAAAGGTTTTGCTCCCATAGCCTTGTAAGTTATTATCAGCACTCTGTTGGCTGCACATTAGCATGCTCTCAGCATATCTCAAAGGATATCCAGTTGATTTCTGTCGGCCTCAGGGGAAAAGAGGTAGATTTTTATCCTCACCTGGCAATTAAGTTAATACAAAGTGCTCCCATGCAAATCTAAAGAATTGGAAACAAAAAAAAAAAAAAACCCCACACTGCCTTGGAGAGCAGATCTTTCTAATGAGTTTTATTATGGCCAAGCTCTATTTGTGCTGAATTGTAGCATATATTACAGAGACAGAGCACAAATGCATGTAGTTGAAATTCAAAGTTTGATTTGTACTAATCAGACAGAATGGGAACTGGATTTAGATCTTTCAAAAAGCAGACTGCAGAGTAGGAAACCTTTCTTACTAAGTTCTTTTACAAAGCATGAACTACTTACAGATGTGCAAGACGATGCACAACAGACTTTCAAAATGACAGTCCAAAATCTGAGTCCAGCATTCATACAGAATGTGAAACTAATTTCAGATATGAAGTTATCCAGTCAATGAATAGATATCTTGTAAAAAGCCTCTTTCGTTTCTTAGGAGACACACTGTCTTTTCCCTTTTTTTAGTAACAGCAAACATGCTACCTATTTTTAGGAAAATCTACTAATTAAACTGGCAACAGGCAGCTCTTGGAGGTTCATTATAAAAATGTAATACAATAATAAGGAATTTTTGTTGCCTAAATAAAGGTAGACCTAATTCCCAAGAGAAAGTCATTTTGCCAAACCACAGACAGTATAACATTTTTCTGCTGGCCAATGGGTTTAGCACAGTCACAGTCTATTTATAGATTTCCTTTTGCAACTGTTTTGAGGCTGAATTGAACAGGCTCCAACAGCTACAGTTAATCATCAACTTACTTAAAAATAAATAACTTTTCAAAATAAAGGAAAACAAAAGAGTTCTCTGGTACAACAGCATTGTATAGAAAGCCGCTAGGCAATTATTTTCTTCATTATAGCAGAGACAAAAGAGAAAGAGAAAACAACAGAAGAAGCAGCAGCTCAAAATAAAGTGATCCAGAGGGAGAAAAAGTTACCAGCAGAAATATTAGAATAAACTAACTGCTGATGGATGAGGTAAAGCAGAGTGAGCCCATGTGTGATTAAAGCAGTATTATCACAAAAGCAATAGTACAATGCCAAGGTTTGAACATAAATTCAGGCATGAAAGGGGCTGGGGAGGGATCAACAATACCAACCAGAGCTGATAATGAAATAGGAGTCTAAAGATATCCATAAAGATTTTGAAAAAAGTCTATTCTTTTCCTTGGTCTCTGGATGCACATTTCTGAAGGAAAGAGGTAACAGATTACAGTATTTACTCAGTCATGAAGAAGTCATGTGCTAGGGTCTTACCAAGACAGAGAAAAATGTCCCTGTCTATAGGAATACACAAAAGTTAAGACAATTCACAAGGATGGATTATGACAACTGCAATGGAAAATACTGGTAGCCAAGATAACCTCAGCTTTTGCTGCTGTCAGATCACCTCTTCCCACAATTTTGTGTCACAGAAAAGAATCATGGAATCATAGAATGCATTGGGTTCGAAGGGACCTTTGGAGGTCACCTAGTCCAACTCCCCCTGCAGTAAGCAGGGATATCCTCAAATAGGTCAGGTCGCTCAGACCCTCATCAAGCCTGACATATGGTAGTTTTAGGCAGGGGTTTGAAAGAATACAATAGTGTATGGGTTTGAGTGTGCACATGGCAGTGTTTCCAGATGGAAAAAGTAAGATGATAGAAAGCGTGGAAGCAGTTGTCTTGGAAGACAAGACAGGCATTGAACATAGCAGCAGAGAACATCTTGTGGCACACCTAAAACCATTTTTGAAAGGCTAACAGTTCTCTAAGTGTCCCAAAGAAAGCATGATTAAAGCAACTAAAAATAACTTTTGCTCAAGTACTTTCTCCATCACAGTTCTTAGAAAGGTATCAAACTAACATTACTTCTCATATAAAAGCATGCATACTTCATCTAAATATACAAGATCCCATGACTAAGGATCATTTGAGCCTTGTTATGCATACATAGTGTTTCCCTGATCTTAAGACAGACCATAAACCTCTGTTTTAGATTATGAAGTCCCTTGCCTCACTCCAGTCTTTCATTCATGGACTGAGCCTGCTGAACACCATAACTACCATAAAAAGCAATCTGAATTCCAGGCACTCCTCTTCCTCATTTCTGAGATCCAATAACCTTTTCTAACTGATGAATCTTCCTCTTAAAAAAAAATAAAAATACCATTTTGCCTTCTTAAAAAAACCTGGAAGAAGTCATTAGGGAAAAGAAAATACATACAACTCTGCAAATGTATTCTTTGCTCATCTCAAAATCCATTTTCACTTAAGGAAATATGTTTGTTGTTTTTGTTCCTCCACAGTAGAAGAGAACATGATTACATCTCCACAACACAAAACAGACCCTCCACAATCTGGAATGCTCCTAATCTCTTTCTTCCTAACTATCACATTGTTCTGTATGTCAGGATGTGCCCTATAAAACTAAGGTCAGGCTATTAATATTCCAAAAGACCTTTCAATATTATTAACCCTACAGTTAAACAAAAGACTTTTTAATACTATGAAGTGCTACTTTCATCTTCATTTAAAAACTTTTACAATTACACATGGAACTTGCAAAAAATGCTCCAATCATGCACTTGTTTAGTGTTTATTACCTTCAATGTGACTGGAAACAACTTCAGCACAAACAGAACATTAGGGGTAAAAAAGTACTTTTTTAACATGAAGGAAGGAAAAAAGAAATGAAGGAAAATTGGTTCTGAATGTAGAGATAACATGTTTCTAAGGATGACACTACTGGCAATTGAAAACGTTCAACTGGAATGGACCTTGCAAGGTGGTATTTTCCATTCTCCTCCCTAAAGCAGGATTGCTCACATCCGGTGTCAGGAATTGGGGATTTAATAAATGTTTATAAATATCTGAGAGCTGGGCATCAAGAGGGAGGGGACAGGCCCTGCTCAGCTGCAACTTGTGATAAGACAAGGGACAAGGGATATAAACTACAGCACAGGAGGTTTGACCTCAACATGAGGAGGAACTTCTTCACTGTGAGGGTACTCCACAGAGTACTGGAACAGGCTCCCCAGAGAGGTTGTGGAGTCTGCTTCTCTGGAGACTTTTAAGACCCATCTGGATGCATTCCTGTGCGACCTACAATAGATTCTCTGGTCCTGATATGGCAGAGGGGTAGACTACATGATCTCCAGAGGTCCCTTCCAACCCCTAACATTCTGTGATTCTGTGATCCTATGAAGACTATGAGCTCCCTTGAAAAACCGTTAGAATGATTCCTTAAAGCTTTGCTCCTTAAAGTGTATTTCCCAAACCCAACACACCATATCCCACCCAAAACCACTATTTATGTTGAGGAAAGCAGGATTACTTATGTAACTAGCTGGTTATTCTTCTGCTCATATACACATAAAGAATGTATTCATTAATCTTGTTCAAGCTTACGATCCACTCTGATCCTCTGCTACACAGCTGCCTGGTGTTTGTATTTGTATAGCTGGCTACTCATGACTAAATGCAGTACCCTGCAATCGTCCCTGTCGAATTGCTCTGTATTTCTTTCAAGCAATTTCTTTTCTTTAAGAACAACTGAAAAATCTAGTCCCAGCACACCTGCTGTATTTCACAGCTTCTTGTCATCTACAGATTTTTAACGTACAGCTTCTTGTTCCATGAATCATGGTATTAATTAAAGAACAAAGCAGAATCAGGATGAGAACAGAGCTCAGGCAATACACTCTCTTCACTCACTCATAGGGCAGCATGCTTAATACTGATGTCAGAGTGGGGCAGATGAGACATTCTGCTCCTCAAGGAAGTCTGCACACAGCTTCTTTGAGTCACCACTCCTTACTGCTTGTGGGCAGTCTCTTTATAGGTGCCTTTTACATGTTCACAATTATCACCTATGACTGACTACCCACTCCTGCTGCCTTCTATCTGTTTCCAAAGGCATGTTACCAATATATGCTTCTCATATTATGTTCTTGTCCTCTCCTTAGAGACCTTTGGTCCACATTCCCTGCAAACAGACTAAACCCCATTATTTACAACACATCCAGAGACAGAATTCAAGTTAAGAGTTTGGCAGCACAGCTACAGGCAGACAGGAATTGGTTATATCTTGGTGAGTCTCCTTAAATGCTGTCCCTCAAATCACTTTCAAAATCACCTACACCACCGTATCAATTCGTAACTGCTAATAGTCTACAGGATCTTTGCTCTTGCCATAGGAAGCAGCAGCAAAGTTCAGCCTACACGCAATATTCCAGTATGTCTAGTACCAACTTTACAACTAAAAGAGCTGGTCAAAAATTACAAAGAAAATAGGGTCTGAATTTGGAAGTGTAATGAAACTTTTACAATTTGCAGGGTATGTTTTTTTCTGACCAGTTTCAGATTGTGAAAATGTTAAGCTGCACTAGAGGAAAGCTGGGATACAATTGTCTTAAATGTAGATGAGTAGAGCCATATATATTTACCATACAGTAATAAAAAGGTCATTCCTGTGTTTAAGGTAAAAGACCCCAATTGCCATGTTGATCCCTTAATGAGTTTACAGAGATTTCTTGTATGCAGTATTACCTACTAAAAAATAAAAAAAGAAAGATAGAATCCTACCACTGTACACAATTTCTTCATTTTGAGCTGGGCAAAAACTTGGTGAAAATAAAGTAATGTCAGACTTGGTGTCAGAAATGAAAAAATATACTTTGTACAAGAAACTAGACCATTTAACTCCAGAGAATAGAGTAAAACGTGCTGAACAAATAATAGACTGCAAAACACAAAAGAAAAATTGTTTCACTTTCACGTTATGGGAATTAAGACTAGCCAGATAAAACCTGAAACACTCAAAACCTCTTTTTTTTGTTTGTTTGGTTGGTTTGGGTTTTGTATTGGTTTTGGGGTTTTGGTGGTGTTTTGTTTTTTGTTTTGTTTTGTTTTGTTTTTAATAATATTTAGATAGTGGGGGCATGAGGCACAAATCCAAAGAAAATGGAACATTAATCAACAGTGCTCCTTTCTCTTTCTCCTCCCTCTGTAATCAGCTGCATTTTCACAGATGAAACTGTGACAGATTTTGATTAATATCTCTTTGCTGAACAGGCTGTATTAAGTATGATACTGTTAAAGAACTCACACTGCCCTCTCCAAACATTTTCCTCAAAACTATGATAAAAGCCCCACTTCACACAGGTTCATACCTACGGCCATTTTAATCATTGTGATACTCAGTTTACATCCCACCTATGAAATGAGTAAGGCTTGGGGAAAAAAAGCCTTTGTCTTTTCTACTAGTTTGTAGTATAGGAAACTGAAGAAAGTCCATTGGTATTGAAATTATGATGTAAGATTTACTACATTATAGTTTTAATTTCTACACTTACTCACAATGGTCATAAAATACAAAAAAAATAGCTCATTATTCTTTTGAAAACTCCTTACACTGAATCCTAGGCCTAAGAAGCAACCAGTTCTGTCTTCTTAATATTACTCAGAGATGCAGAGTCACTTCTTTATATCCCTATGGAGAACTTCACTGAGGTGAATTCCATTCAGATCTCAGTGAATGGAACCTTAAGTGCCTCAAAAACAAGGCAATGCCAGCACTACATTTTGAGCTAAGAATATCCACACTTCCTTTTACTAATTTCCTTAAATATTAAAAATTCATAAACCATGCACAATCTGCTAAGAGTTCAGCACCTGTTACAATAAAATCAATAGAGAACAGAACTCCAATGATTCTTGCAAAGATAAACATGCATATTCAAATCTGTATTTTTGTATCATGCAACACTACAAACATGACAGCTTCCTGTGTTGCTTGTGTATGCCAAAACTGTGAATATCATTAAAAGCAAAGATAGATATCAACAGCAGATCTGAAAGATCCTATATAAAAAGTATATTGATAAATAAAGTAATATTTGCAATATTTATTCATAAAAGCAATGTCTAAAGACTATTTTTTTTGCCTCTGGGGCACAATGGTTTCTTTTTCATAACTATTTTAAATACATAACTAGTACTTTCAGCACAGCACAGTCTCATGGTATTTCCATTCAGTTCAATAAAGAATATAAGCAGAAAAGAACAAGACAACTTTTCTAGAACTCCCAGGACATATTAATCTTGGCATCTACTTGGTATTGCAAAGAAGAATGAAAATATGATATGCTTCTCAGCTCAGAATATGGATCAATACTTCAAATGTTACATTTTCATGGGGGAAAAGAGGAAATATCATGAAAGGCTAAAAAGTCTGCAAAATTGTATGAATGGATTGGATACCCTGCAACACCTTCAATACTTCAAAGCTGTGCTTTAAGATGTATAAATATTCTCTGTCTTCCCTCAGCTTCTTTACACAAAAACAAGTAAGAGACATAGAAAATAAAAATGAAAGGTTATTTTAAAACTTTTGCTTTAGCATTCCATGGCATGCAGTGTTGTGTCCAAAATTGAAAGGTAAAATTAAAAATGTATTCTGAAACAATGCAACAGAAACCCAGGGTAAGATCAAAGACGATTAATTTTATATTATCATAGAATCATAGAACCTTTTGGGTTGGAAGGGGCCTTTAAAGTTCATCTAGTCCAACCCCCCTGCAGTGAGCAGGCACATCTTCAACTAGATCAGATTGCTGGGCAACCTGTGCCAGTGTTTTACCATAATCACTTAAAAAAAAAATCTTTGTTCTACTAGTGAAAATCTTCCCTCTTTTAGTTTAAAACCATCATCCCTTGTCCTGTCACAACAGGCCCTGCTAAAAATATTGTCCCTATCTTTATGATAAGACCCCCTGAAGCACTGAAAGACTGAAATAAGATCTCCCCAGAGCCTTCTCCATGGTCAACAGTTCCAACTCTCTCAGCCTTTCCTCATAGAAGCAGCATTACAACCCTCTGATCGTTTTTATGGTCCTCCTCTGGACTCATTCCAACACTTCCGTGTTTTCCTGTGCAAAGAACTCCAGAGCTGAATGCAGTACTCCAGGTGAGGTCTCATGAGAGCAGAGAATGCCAGAATCACCTCCTTCAACCTGCTGGCAGAGGTTCTTTTGATGTAGCCCAGGATGCAACTGGCCTTCTGGGCTGCAAGCACACATTACTGAATCATGTCCAGCTTTTCATCCACCAGCACCCACAAGTCTTTTGCAGTGCTGCTCTCTATCCACTCATTCTTCAGCCTGTATTGATAACAGGGTGTGAACCAGCCTGAGTGTAGAACCTTCCACTTGGCCTCATAAGGTTAACGAGGGCCCACTTCTTGAGTTTGTCCAGGGTCATGATAAATCTTGAGCCTTTAATAAACTGGTCCTTGTCTTTAGTAAGCTGCAGCAGAATCCAGAAATACTAAAGAGATGTTATAGAAAACATCATCAGCCATATTCCAAAATTAAGTATCTGGGTATCATTCACTGTACTATGAAATAGACTGTTTAGGATCAAGGAAGTTGAACTAAAGAAATTTTAAAACCTCTGTATGTGTTTTAAGGTAAAGATAAATTATGCTTGGAACAGCTTTGTTTTCTAAAAAAATTAAAGAGTTTATGAATAATAAGGGGTTTATAAAGGGTTGTGATTGTGGTAGAAATCTAAACTACTGCTCAAAAGTGCTCCCATAAATCTCTGCAGTCACCATGAAGTTAATGAAATTGATCAAAAGGCTGGATCTCCTCCCATATGAAGACAGGCTGACAGTTGGGGTTGTTCAACCTGGAGAAGAAGGTCTCTCAAGGATGACCTTATTGCATCCTTCCAGTACCTAAACGGAGCCTACAAGAAAGCTGGAGAGGAACTTTGTAGAAGGCCATGTAGCAGTACAACAAGGGGTAGTGGCTTTAAACTGGAGAGGAGATTTAGGCTAGACGGAAGAAAGAAATTTTTTATGTTAAGGATGGTAAAACACTGGCGTAAGTTGCCCAGAGAGGCTGTGGATGCCCTGTCCCAGGATGTGTTCAAGGAGAGACTGGATGGGACTTTGAGCAACCTTATCTAGTGGAAGATGTCCCTGACCATGGCATCGAGGCTGGAACTGCATGACCTTTAAGGTCATAGAATCACAGAATGTTTGGGGTTGGAAAGGACCTCCAGAGATCATCGAGTCCAACCCTCCCTGCAAAGCAGGACCCTTTAGGGCAGGTCACACAGGAGTATGTCCAGGCTGGGTTTGAAGATCTTTAGAGAAGGAGACTCCACAGTCTCTCTGGACAGCCTGTTCTAGTGCTATCATCCTCACAGTGAAGGAGGTTTTTTTCATGTTGAGATGGAATTTCCTGTGACTGAGTCCATTGCCACTTGTCCTATCACCGGGTATCACTGAAAAAGGAGACTGGCTCCATCCTCCTGACAGTCACCCTTCAGATTAAACTCTCAATTGGACACTCTCTAGTAGTTTCCTGTCCCTCTTGAACTGGGGAGCCCAGCCCAGGACACAATGTTCCAGATGTGGTCTAACTAGGGCTGAGTAGAGGCAGGGGAGAACCTTGCTGGACACACTCTTCTCAATGCACCCAAGTATACTGCTTTCCTGGCCACCAGGTGTCCTGGTTTTGAGCTACAAGCTGCACAGGTCTGAGAAGGGAGAAAGAGAAGGGGAGAGAAGAGAAGGGGACAGGAGGGGAGGGTACTAGTTGTGCATTCCCTTAAGTAGAGGAAACATAAGGAAATAGAATAGAATAACATATTACAGTATCCTGGGATGACCTGTCTGTCCCCCTGTGACTTTCTATCTTTCGGAAGACTTTTTCTTTCAGGTTATCTTAAAGGCACCAGAGCCTCATAACCACCACACCAGGGCACATTGCTGTCACATGGGTAACATCAATGAGGACTCCAAGGTCCTTCTCTGCAGACCTACTCACCAGCAGATCAGCCCCTAACCTGAACCACTGAATAGGGTTATTCCTCTCCAGGAGCAGGACTCTACACTTATCCTTGTTGAACTTCATTAGGTTTGTCCTTGCCCAGCTGTCTAGTCTGCCCAGGTCTCACTGAATGGACACATAGCCTGATGGTGTGTCAAGTCCCTTCCAACCCACATCGTTCTATGAATCTATAATTTAAAGGATAACTAACATATTTTGGAAGATTTCTGTATTGTTAGCCAGGCCCGTGATATGAAGATTCTTTTATTCTGTACAGGAGTTTTTTAATTCTGCTGACTGAATTTTTCCATTTTGCTTCAACCTTTCTTAAGGTGCCATCCCCATCTGAAACTGCTTAGGTTGATTAGACAGCATACACACTGTGTGAGGCAGTGGCTATAAATAAAGAATTATGGACCAAATGAGAGGTAACTGTCCAGAAAATGTCAAGGATCTAAGCTTTTTGGGACACAGACCACCGTACCCTGTCAATGTACAGGAAATGAGACATCACCTAATTAGTTATCATTCCATCACTAAATAAAAGAACTGCTCTAAAAAAAAGGGCTAAATAAATGAACTCAACTGTTATAAAGCCATCAGAAATCTTGTGCCAGAAGACAGGAGCAACAGTGATACTGTGCATTAGTACTGAATTAACTTCTGAGTCAGAAGGCAAAATTACTGTCAGTGTCACATTTGATCCAATGTGTATCCCTGCCATATTCTATTCTCTTCAAACAAGGTTGCAGAAGGTATTTATTTCAAAATGTCAACTAGATGTTATGTTTTTTATTATAAACATGTCTTCCTCGAAGTACAGATTCCTTAAAATGACTGCAGATTGTATTTACATCTCAAATAAAACTGAATGCTGGAATACAGTTTTTCGGTTTAACCTCATAGAAATTCAGCATGCCAAGTGCACGGTATGAATACAAGTTGGGGAATGAATGCATTGAAAGCAGTTCTGTGGAGGAGGAACTGGAGATACTGGTGGATGAAAAATTAGAATGAGCTGCCAGAACGTGCTCACAGCCAAGGAAACCAACCCCTCTCATGAGACCCCAGCTAGAGTACTGCATCTAGCTCTGGAATCCTCAGCACAAAAAAAAGTACAAGGACCTGTTGGAGAAGATCCAGAGTAAGACCCTGAAAATGACCAGAGGGATGGAGCTCTTCTCCTGTTGGGGTTGTTCAGACTGGAGAAGACTCTGAAGAGACCCTACAGAAGCTTTCAATATGTAAGGACGACTTATTAAAACAAACAGAGGTTTTCCAACAGAGGACAAGGGCTAACAGTTTCAAACTCAAAGACAGCAGATTTAGACTAAATGCAAGGAAGGCAGTTTTTACTAGGGTGAGACCGTGGAACAGTTTGCCCAGAGAAGCTGTGGATGCTCCATCCCTGCAGTGTTCAAAGCCAGGCTGGACTGAGCTCTGAGCAACCTGGTCTAGTGAAAGACTTCTTCCTTGCATATGGAAGGTGCATTGAACTAAACAATCTTTGAAGGTCCCTTCCAATCCAAAACAATCTGATTATATAATTCAATTTCTACTATTCACATTAATGTGTCCAAAGTATTCTTATGTCCCTGAGTATTCACTTTTAAATAAAAAGTGCAAAATGGTAAACATCAATGCAGATTTCATCTCATATGTCATGGCTTTCATACCATACAGATTATTTCTTAATCATTTTTTTTTCAACAAGGCAAACTATGATTTTTTCCCAGTTTTCTAGTTACTGGATTTAACAGTTAAATCAGATGATATTCCTAAAATGGTCAAAAACTACTAGTGAAGAGTCAATTTACAACACACACAACCTAAAAACACAGGATACTGTTGGTAAAATGTACCTTATTCTTTGATTTATAAATTAGGCTTTTAAGAGGCATCCTGGATCTGAATGCTAACCTTTGAATTATTTTTTTTAAAATCTTTGGGTGCACTTTTGACATTAAGTCACACTGTTCCTGTGTAGTTCTTCACCAGTGAAAGTATAGAGAGAATCAAAGTCTAACACTTCAGTCTTCTAAAAGTCATTTATACCACTCTTCAAGCATCATATACAAATTTAACCCAGGAATTTCTCTACAAAGTACTTTAATCAGGAAATATTGAATCAGGTGCTGATTTAGAACACATGCTTTCAGTTCTCCATGGCCTCCCTCATCCACCCTCACCAAGCTCCTTAACTAAATGATTCATTTATATTTGACTTGTACCTCTCTAATTCCATCAATTCTTAGGAACCGTTAGAAGATTGTGGTAAGGTAAACACATAATATCATCAAATACATACAAACAACAAGTTCTTTCCCATGAAGGCAGTGGAACACTGGAACAGGTTACCCAGGGAGGTGTTTGTGGCCCCATCCCTGGAGATATTCAAGGCGAGGCTCAACAGGGCTCTGGGTAACCTGAACTATTCGAGGATGCCCCTGCTTATTGCAGAGACTAGATGGTCCCTTCCAGCCTAGACCATTCTATGTTCCATGATTCTGTGAAATATCTTGTCATAGTAGGGCCAAACAAGCCCAGACAGACCCTGATGTGTCTAGACATGGTCCCCCTCTCCTTCCTGCAGAAAGTCAGGGTAATGCAGGAAAAGGAACAAAGGGGGCAGGACCTGTGCATGTCTGGAAAACAAGTTTGCTTCTGGGGTAAGAGCATCTGCCCTGGCCACTGCCCCTCCCTGGCCAGGCCTATGTTTCTGCCTGTTATGGCCACAGCCTGGCAGAACCCCTTTCATTGGTAACTATGTGCTGGATTCAGTTGCCCTATTGGCCCAATTGAATCTCAGGCAAGATACATATACAGGCTGATTTCTAGTTCCCTGACCTTGCTTAAACCTTGCTTGAATTGCCTCAGACCCACCTTGCCTGAAGCTGCCTCAAGTTGTCTTGCCTTGAGTTGCCCGCTCCAGAGCCTGGGATAAAAGCCCTGAGCCTACACACAGCAAGCCAGAAAAGCCATGAGCTTAGGAGCCAAGCCTGCTTCCCCTTGCAAGTAGAATTTCTCTGTGCCTCAGTTTACCCAGGACAAAGCAAGAGCCCGTTGTGATAAGTGTAGAGAACCGCCTGCCGTCCGCTGAAGCCAGACCAGCCCTGAGACCACGTGGCACCTTCTTGCCAGCCACCTGCCGTGCCAGCGCTGCACAAGAGCACCCCAAAAGCCTCAACAGCTAATACACAGCAGCAGCACTCCCCACTTGGGTGGAATCAGCTGTGAGTAATTAATTCATTGCCTCTTTGGCTTAACAGTTCTTGTCAAGTCTCCCCCCGCTGTGGTCAAGCACCATTTCGCTCCCCGGGATTCCCTCTTTCTGATATTCCTACTGGTTTGCATAGAATGGTTAAAATTGTTATAGTTGCCTAAATACTGTACCAATTGTAAATATATATTCTAACTGTACATCGAACCTATTTAATATGTTTTGGCAATTTTTCATATTAATAAGAGGTTATTAATATTTGTATTTATATTTGCCATATTGTTTATAAATCAAACAATTTTTCTTAACCTATCTATAAGCAAACACATGAAGAATCTGTGAGGAAAGCTTATGTAGTTCAGTATAAATAAAAAAAAAAAAAAGAAGTAACAGTTTAAATGCAGCTTCAGTGTATCAGATTTTTACCATGCAGATCACTTGCAGCAAGTTGTGAAAATAGAACCAGAGTGGGGGGAAAAAAGCCTATATGGGATTGCAGTTCTTAATTTTTCTCCTTGTCATACTGGTTCATTGGTAAATGTTTTATAATTCCAATTATGCTTTTATGTAACTCACAAGTAACAAATCTGAAGTTCTAGCAGCTGTAGCTCATGACACCAAATCATTCAAAGAAGCTCTTACATGTAACCATAATTTCAGATTTTTCCAATATTAACCATCTCTCAGTCTTGTATTCTGAATGTTCTATCCCTGAATTGTAATCCTACAATAAAACTAAAGGTCCGTCTGGCCCCTTTATCTCCTTTGCAGATCTGCTTATTTCAACTCTTACCTAAATTTGCATCAGAAGTACTGCAGAACACATCCAAGACGTATGACAGCTCTCTAATTTTACAACATAAATCAGCGTAACACATTTTAGGGTCTTGTTGGTACTCCAAGCTGACTTTACTTTTGCAGTAATTTGCAGTAATGGTATTAAAAAAAAATAGAGATGAGTCTTGCAGTTTTGCAGTAAAATGCTTCAGGACTATAAAAATACCACTGCCCCTGACTGAATAAAAATAATAACAGGATACAGGATAACATAAAGAGGAGATTCCAGTGGAAATCAACGGGTTTAGGTTCGACTGGAATCACAATTTCTCATTTTCATAGAAAGTTAATGCAAGAATAAAGATAGAAGAATAGTTTGCCTTTTAACAGCTGTATTCACACACCTCTACCACTATTGAAAGAAATAATTAAAAACTAATTGTTTCATGCAAAAGACAGTTTCTCAGCACTGCCATAATTTCCTCATACAGTTGAACCTTAGTCAAGAAAGGAATGTCACATTGCTTGCATGGCTATCTCAGGTATGTAAAGTAGCATAAATAACTTTTGTAATCTTTATTTCAGTTACTGACTTATCACCTACACAGTCGATGCCTAATTGAAAATA
This sequence comes from Indicator indicator, assembly GCF_027791375.1. NCBI lineage: Eukaryota > Metazoa > Chordata > Aves > Piciformes > Indicatoridae > Indicator > Indicator indicator. Next base: position 79,757,386 of record NC_072053.1, read on the forward strand.
CAGCAAGTGGACAGTGAGATATAAAACAATCTTAAGGACTTATTTATCTTGTGCTTATCTCAGTGCCTTCTTTAAAAAAAAAATAATAATTGACTGAATGTCACAGTTCAGAAACCACAATTTTAAACAACCCCATTTTAATGAGTGACAACAGTTATTACATAGAATAAACTATAAATTTGCCTATTTATTTATTTATTTTCATTATACAGGCATCAATCTTAAGGAGTTTTAGGCAAAAAGGAGATAAAGCAAACAGCCTTAATTTTAAACTTGCAGCTTTCACAATGAAAGTAAGAGGTAAAAAGTAGATTGCTCTATGATAACACCTTATTCCTTTAGGTACATTAGGAACTCCTAAATAAAATAGCAGACTGATGTATCACTGCATTCCATCGAATCTTTCCTGGATAACACTAAAGTATGAAGGTTTTCCTACAGTCATTTGTATCCACAAGTAAGCAATATAAAGAGAGCAATTTGACAACTAATTAAGAATTAGCCTAATTTTTGTTTGTTTGTTGAAAAGCCTTTTGTTTGTTGAAAAGCCTTCTTTTTTTTTTTAAGAATAATACAGCTGTTGGATTATAAGAGTATATAAATGCAATAGCTGTTTTGCTACTACTACATTCCATGTCACCAGCCACTAACTACACAGTCCAAGGCCTTGGGGTGAGTACAAGTCCTCAAAATAATTTCACATGTTCTCTATTTTACTGTCATGACTAAGCAAGTCGGTTTAGCCACATGAAAAGAGTTTAAAATGTGTGATTTCTATCATGGGCTAGGCACGCAGTAGAATTCCTGAAAAGTTTTTTTTAATTTAAAGATTTTCTTGTCTTTTATAACACAGTATCATTCACTTCCATAGGCTTATTACTGTTCATAACTATTCTCATCTAAAAAAGTGCTGAATCATGTAGTCTTAAATAGTTATTTTACATATTTATGAGCTTCTGTGTGGAATGATCTTTGCTGTTCATAGATGAATCATGACTCTAAGCTGAAGGTGGGCAAAGCCCACCCGTCACAGAACAGCCTCTGTTACAGGAAATGTTATTTCAGCCACACACCATTATTGCTTCTTTACTACAAATGCTTTGAACTATTAAGCACAAATATTAGGTACAACTGTAGGGTAAAGGAAACAGCACAGAAAATAATGCCAAAGGGTTCTGTTGGCACCAGTGCTACCAAATTCAATATGCTATACTTTAGAACAAAACCAAATGAAAAATATTTGAAGACTTTATAAAAAAGAACTACAATATTCAGAGGCAATCTTAAATGTAAATGAATTAATAAATTAAGTCAATACTTTGGAGGTAGAACCATGGAACTGCAACAAAGCAGTTAGGCGGGTATGTACGTGCAAGCAAAATACAATTATACTTGTTAGAACTGATATTGTGAAGTTTATCTTCTGAATGAAATGGTGCTATAAAAATTCATCTCCTGAGATCACCAAATACACATTAACAAGCTTCTTTTGACTTCAGCATCACCAGGTTTGAGGTGTACACACTGCCTACATTACTTTAAAAATTACTGCAGTGAATCTGTACAGTAAAATAACCTACACCTTCTGTATTTCAGGGAATTACACTTGAACCTTGGTCTTACCTGGTCCCAAAGTCTGCCTGTTCAGAAATGCATGTAACTAACTTCAGTCTCAACCAGGGCGCCTGTCCTGAGACTGCTGTGCACAGCTGGGCTGAAGCACAGAACAACAACTACAAAGAGCTGTAAGATTTGGTTCCAAAAACTCACACTCCTAATCCAAACAATGACATTAATGCAGACACACCCTGTGATGGCACAAGGTAAATCTAATGAGTGATCATAGTCCACAGAAAGAAATAGGATCTAAATCACATAAAATTACGTTATTTCAGAGTCAAACATTATGCAATAATGAAGATACATTACCTACTAAACTGGTATTTAACATATATTTATGAACTGTCAAGTGATTTTTTTTAAAGACTGGCAGAAAACACATTACTGAAAAATTCAGTGCTCCGCTCCCTAAGACAAGCTATTACACAGTCCAAATTCATCCAAAGCTTATGAAAAATGGAAGCATATTAACTACCTATTACAGTTTCTCTCAAACTGGGAATTCATTTACAGATCAAATTCCTCAAGAAGAAAAAAAAGCCTGCCAAAACCTTCAGATAGTCTCTCTGCATCATCTGCAATAGTTACAGTGTTCCAGTTGCAAAGAATCATTGGCAGGTAAAAACTCAGGAAATCGAGACTCCCTTTCTAGTTCTTTCTGAAGAATTTGTGGAAGATACATTATTCACTGTTCTAAGAGAAGGCAGGTACTGTGTTTCCATATTAACTACAAACAGGTAATGTATGTTTATATGGCTTCTGTCATACAGCATGAAGACAGAACGTATTAGTTTCCCACAAATGCATTAATGTCAAGGTGTAAATGCAATAGATACAGTACCATTTGTAGCAGACATACTCACATCCTGTTTAACTAGACCATGACCATTCTGAATAAGAATTCTGTAATAAATATGTACAAAAAAGATTAATCTGAGGCAGATTAGATACGCATCCATTTAATAATGAAACAGCATTTTAAAATTGTACTTGATTTTATTTCTGTATTTTACCATGTCATTAAAAAAAAAGTCTTTTTTACAATGCTGGAAATTCAGAATAAGAAGTAATTAACCTTCTTTTAGTTGACGAGTCTGCATTATGTAAGGCCTCACATGGACCTGAGAGTAAAAAAAAAAAAGAGTATTCTTATTTTAAGCCTTATTTTGATGTGATATTCATAGATTCATAAACTCATAGAATGTTTTGAGTTGGAAAGGATTTCAAACATCATCTAGTTCCAAACTCCCTGGCAATGGCAGAGAAATCTTCCACTAGATCTGGTTGCTCAAGGCCTCATCCAACCTGGCCTTGAACACCTCCAGGGAGGAGGCATTCATGACCTCCCTGGGCAGCCTGTTCCAGTATCTCATCACCCTTACTGTAAAGAATGTCTTCCTAATATCCAGTCTAAATCTACACAGATATATACATGCATGCCTGAGCAACACCTGTCATACTTTATCTTGATCCTGCTAGGAGGCCCAGCAATGGACTGGTAGTAGAAAGATAAATTTCAGTGACAGTTTTCCAGGCTTTTCAATTATCTTACCTTCAAACAAAAACAAAACAAACAAACAAAACAAAAACAAAAACAAAAAAAACACCAAACACTTTATAAAAATATGTTCCATTATCTGTAATTTAAATCTAATGGAAACAGAGAAAATCACAGAAACTGGTAACAACCAAATACACTATGGTATCATACCAAATCAAATTAAGTATTGCATCATCAAAGTAAAATGACAACATCTATTTTAATGATGAAGAAACTGAAGGGAAAAAAAAGTATACTAATATTAGTGTTCTTCAAGATGCCAAGCACTTGCAATCATGTGTAGCAGATGACTGTTAACTCTGAGAACTGGTACAGAAGGGCCTTGTTTAAGGTTAAAAATGTGCTAGAACCAATCTCAACTGCTGCCATTTCAAGGTTCTGGGTAAAATCACTAGAGGAGTCTACCCTACATGTCAGAAATAAAATTTTCAGCATGTACCATGTATGCAGGACAATGACTATTTTCCCATTGCAGGAAATCGAAAAAAAAGAAAGGATAAATTACCATAGCAAGATTGGCAGAAACCATGCATTTTAGTTTTTCTGACTTAGCTCTTATTTGCATTTCAGCTCCAAAGACAATGTTGCTGGCTAATGACCTGAAACAGCAGCTGAGTGCATAAATTGAAGTAGTTCTGTTAGTTTTAGGTCAAAACTATTAAAAGCATCTTTTAACACCTGGTGATGCTTGTATCATCCCAAGATATCACTTTTCCCTATGAAAAAATTTAAAGATATTTCAGATAAAAATTATACTATGTTCCTTCTTAAAAATCATGCTGTCAGTCACTACTTCAGTTGGTTAAGTATGTCCTCCTTGTGACATATGAGGTGGTGATTTGATTCATCCCAATTTTGTTTATACTGAAACAATTACACTGAAAGAAATCTTTTAACAGGATGTCGTTCCAATAATAGAGTGAAAAGTTAGCACTTTTGTGTGCTGTGTCTAAAATTATCAGTGAGAAATGGAGCATTTCTGTCTACACGAAGGAGAAACTGCACAGCAGGGTTTGGCATTGCTTCCATAATACTCTGAATTTCTGCTATTGCATGCAAATTGTCCTTAAAACGTTTAAAAATGGTATTGAATTTTACAGTGAACATTAGCACAATCAGGAAAAGCAGTAACATTTTCTGTGGTGTAGAAAAAAAAAAGCCCAACAAATGCTATGTGCAGAATATTAGCCATATTTTACCAAGTCTGAAACCAATAGGAAGAAAAAAATCTGAGCTTGGTGCTTGTGCATTTTTCCTAAACTCCACACAAAGGCAGCAAACAGGGAAACTAAAAAAATAAAAGGACTCACTATGAGTTGAATGCCCTCCTTTGTTTCATTGTATTGAGTTTATCATGTGCACTTCAGTTTATCAAAAAAGAAAACAAGCACCTCTTGCCAATCCCATGTTCAAAAGCTGTATGTGTGGAATAAGAATCCTCATTTCTGCACCAAAAATGCTGTATTCCAGAGGAAGTTACGCCATGTGACATAAACAGCACATCCAGATGTTCATCACTCTTCTTCATCATTCAGGTTTTAATAATACAGCCAGGGTTAATTAAAGTTTTGAATTAGAATTATAAATGAGTAGCCTACTTGCTGGTTTCTATATGATTTTTGTGTAACATTGAAAAATGGAAATCCAAAATATGTATGCTGAATCTTTTACATCATAAAAACACTAATGATGATTGTCAGGAATTTGAATCAAAAATGTACAGGTTTATAGACTGTGCACTATTGTGCCACATCACAAACTCCAACAACAGGTCACAATCCTACAATTCTCATGTCATCTTATGTGAACAGCATTGGTCCACCTGCACAGCTCGTTTCCACTGACAATTTAAGTAGTAAATCCTCTGCTTACAACTTAAGCAGTAAATATTCTGGATTCTTTTCCCTGTTGTGTGTAAGGAAAGGGAAAAGCAGAATACACACCACCACATATGCACTTTATTTATTGAGGTCTTTGTAGAGAAGTATCCACACACAAAATCAAGAAGTGTTTCAGTTTAGCAAGTGCTGGCTGAATAATATATTATGTCACACTAAAATATTTCCTCTTTATACTCAGAACATTAGTGATTTCAACTTTTTTAACATCAATTACTGCATGCACATTCTAGACTGATAAATTTCCACCTAGGTATACACTATTTTCAAATGCATTTTTCATATTCACTTACATCAGATATGCACACTTAGAATCTGACTGGGCCTATGCAAGTTGTATGGGAACACATATCAGCACAGGAGACACAGATACTCATTTGCAAAAGCAAACTGCTGCAGTTTTAGCTTTTTGTATTACCCAATGGCATTAGCCTTCATGACAGGTAAAAAAAAGGTAATTTCTGATAATTTGTTCTTATTAGGAAACAAAAGCTACCTATTGTCATCCTTAGTTTTGTTTCATTTTCTTGGGTATTCTTGTTTTGGGTTTTGCTTGGGTTTTTTTTGTTTTAATTTTTCTTTTTTTGGGGGGGGAGTTGTTGTTTGGTTGGTTTTGTTGTTTTGTTTGGTGGTGGTGTTGTTTGCTTCTACTTGCTACAGGTACTGAAGGTGTGAGGTGAGTGATCTGAAAGTCATTTGCCTTTATTTAGCTGCCAAAGTACACACTCAGCATGTTATCCTTAGGTACCCTTACTTTTGATTCTGGATTTTACTTTTGACATTTTCTCTATAAATTACGTTTCCTAAGAGGGAAAAAAATGCAATGACAGAGAAGACTTCTCAAGAATTTATCAGAGATAACTTTAATCTCTAGACTGTAAAGCTTTGTATTGGGTTTGGCCAAGCTGGAGTTAATTCTCCTCACAGAATCTTTCTAGTGCTGTGTTTTGCAGCAGTAGTTGATAACATAGCAGTGTTTTGGCTACTGCTGAATAAGTATCCAGGCTGTGTCTTTTCAACGTTTCCCTGCCCCAAGAGCACACTGAGGGGTAGCCAAGATCTTGGGAGGGGACATGGCTGAGCCAGCTGACCCAGACTGGCCAGAGAGGTATTCCATGCCATATGACGTCAGCTCAGATATAAGAAGGAAGTAAAAGAAGGAAGTGGGGGGATTTGTCCATGGCATCTACCTTCCCAAGCAACCAACAAGCTTAGAGAGCTCTGCTTCCCGAGACCATCGTCCTGCTGATGGGAATTAGAGACTAACATCTCTCTCTGCTTTTCGCTTCCACACGGTCTATTGCTTTTGCTTATTATTGTTATTAAAATTGCTTCTATCTTATTATTGGCTTTTGTTATACTTTTTTTCCCTTCTCCCTCCGTCCATTTAAGAGGGGGAGTGATAGAGCGGCTTTGGTGGGCATCTGGACTCCAGGCCAGGGCCAAACCACCACAGTCTGTTTGCAGTGTCTCCAAGACACTGTCATACTTGTGATAGCTCAAGCATGTCTATATAATATCTCAGTGTCTTCTAGACCACTATTTATGTGAAACCTCTTACTCTTCCTGTTTGACCTAATTTCAAGCTCCCACATACATACACAGGGGAGTCTTGTTTTCCTGGGAAACACATTGACATGGAGATGAAGCAGTTCACCTGAACTCATGCTACAGATCCCTAACAAGTTTTAACGAGTCCCAAGCAACACTGACCAATAGTTTATTATTGTTTTTCTTGGATCTATACTAGAAAGAATAGAACTGAACAGGAATACTCAGAAATTAAACACCAGTGCACAGTTTGATGCTCCAGTAAACTACTGACTTCCATTCATGCTGAGATGATCTAAAAACAATTTAGTTCTGTTTCCCTCAAGTAGACCATTCATTAATATAAACAGATTTAACGACATCTCCTTAAATATCTGAGGTTATGTGCTTTGGAAATCATGTTACCTGTGATCACGTACCAATGAAGGGCTCTTAACATTTCAGTTTGATCTGACATTTAATTTTTTATTATTACGTTTTATCTTGGTCTACTTCTTCCAGCACTACCTAACAAATATACTTGAATGTATCAATGATTCTTTTTATTATTATTATTATTACAGAAAACACTTTGAAATGAAGAGATCTGCTGGTCTGAGTACTTGAAAGTCTTGGCATGTACTTAACCAGCAGGCTATTCATTACTGAGCACTCATGGAACAGGCCAACTTTAAGTATCCCATTATCACAGGGATAACCACTCTACTGTGCAGTGATTCTAAGACTACACCAGGTATCATTTTAGCCATGCCAATAAATGTCGACAAATGCCTTCTCAACTTTTCTGTTGGTAGCACAGCTTTCAGGAAAGCAGGATGCTGCATGTTTCAATCAGCAAAGGCAATGAACTAGCACCTTCCAGCTCTGCCAAGCAATGATTCAAAACCAGAGTCGACAACCATTGAAACCTCGTCTCTTTTTATGCTGCGCCATTTTTTCACCTTCTTCACTTCTTGCTGTGACTTACAGGCCATGGTAGCGAGAGACAGAAAGACCAGAAAGCAAACAGTAACATCAGGTTTCAGAAACAACTAACAGAAGATCACTGTATAATTCTTATTCGTTTATCTAAAATGCCATCTCACTAGAACACAGAAAAATTTTTCTCCCTGGTGTGTCACTTTCTTTAGGACATCAGATATAAAGAAGAGACTGAATGAATGTAAAGGAGAAGTGGCACTGCACAAAACCCAGAGTATGTGGAAACTATTCTTTTTGTCTCTATAGAACTTCTGGTTCAGCTCTTCCCTTATGTCTTCATCTCCCTTTTGATCTCTCTTTGGCCACGTCAAAGCCAACTGTCATCAGACCTACAGATGCTGCACTTAGTTTTGTGAGATACACAGTTGCCACTTTCCTGCTAAGAGCTCTTACAGCATGGTTATTCATAGATCTTGGAACAGAAGAACAGCTTCTTTTTTACCAAACTTCTTGTAATTTTTCAGGCTGTTGTAGAAATTTAGCCTCTAAGTAGGCCCAGTATACATACCTCTTTTTTATCACTGCATGATCCATATAATTCTGCGACACATCTTAATTAATTTTTTAAGGTTAGATACAAGATGTTTATCGTTCCTATTCATGCTGGAAGGTGTCTTTTGGTTTTGTTAAGTAATACAAATATTCCAATGCTCACAATAAACAACACAGAGAAAAAAAGTAGGAATTAATATTTTGTTTTGCTGTGAAATCATGTAGACCCTGTGAAGTAAAATCTTTGCTCCAAAACACTAATTTTAGTCATGTGATCTACTTTTCCCTTGGAGGGGGAATCAGACAGTGAACTGCTTGCTCAACTCATTTATTTTAGTAATGCTCCCATGTCCTTCAGAAAGATTCAGCTGCAGTGTTTGAAGTAGGTGAACTCAGTGAGCCAGTTAATGCTGACTGACATAGAAGCCTATTAATCAGAAAACAGCTAAAGTTCAGAAATAGCAAAGTCCTGAAACCCAAGCAAAATGAAACAAAAATTACAGGTAAAAAAACCCAAAGGAGACACATTAAACAAGAAAATAGGGAATGAACAGTTATTCTTTGTCAAGAGTACCTGGGTTTGTCTGGGATGGAGTTAATTTTCCCATAGCAGCTTGTAAGATGCTATGTTTTGGATTTGTCACCAAAACAGTGTTGATAACACCACCCATGTTTTAGTCATTGCTGAACTGTGATTGCAGAACATCAAAGCCCTTCCTGTCCTGCAAGTCACAGGGTGCGCACAGTAATTTGGGAGGAGACACAGCCAAGACAGCTGACCCCAACTGAGCAATAGGAAGAGGAAGGAAGGGGAGATATTCAATGAACTCCTCATTTTGCTTTACTTGCCTGCACAGCATTGCTTTACCTGTTAAGTATCTTTACCTGAACACATGACTTTTCCATATAACATCCCAATTCTCTCCCCCATTTCACTCAGGTGGAGTAAGTTAATGGCTGTTTGGGGCTTAGCTCCTTACTGGGGTTAGCCCACAACATCAGAAGATATTCTTAACAGATCAAATTATGAAAACTCACAATAAAAATATATAACATTTTATAAAAATATATAGCCAGAAGGAGTAATGGAATTTTCAAAGGAGAAAATTCATTGTCAGCAAGAAGGGATTTTGTTCTCTAGTAAGTGATTACTACAGGCCAGAGAGAGATAACGGTTAACTTAGTGACCCAAAGGAAAGAAACTTAAAAAACAACCAAAACCACCAAAAATTAGGTGAAGTAATACTGATGGAACACAACTATGTATATAATGCAGTGATATTAACAGAGAAGACATAAAATTAACCCCTTATTGTATCCTATCCCTAGAGAACAGTGAGAGTATTTTAAGGATGCTGGAGAGATTGAAGCATACAGGGGAACTTCATAAGCAGATTTCAAGCAAATATGACTAAAGAAAGCTAGGAACAAAAACATCAAGTAGAGGACTAGACAGGCACAGACTCCTTCCATCCTAAGGTATTTTATGATAGAGCCAAGCATTCATACCTACATCATCAAGTACTTACACATTAAAGGAATGATACCAAGGGCAAACTGATGGATGCAGTAATCCTTGAAAAACAAATGCTTCTGGATCATAGATTTACAGAGAGGATTTAGTTTGGACTTGCACTATATGAAGGATAGTAATCCACATTCAGAACCTAAGTAAAATCCCTAAGCAGAATTTAAAATCAAGTACAAAATGAACCAATGACAATATACAAAACAGACATGAAGTTGTTTTACAATGTTTAAGAACAAGCAATGCAGAAGACCTTGTCTGCATGAAGACACTATGATTCAGAAATGGCAGTGAAACAAAAGGCAGATAAAATAACTCATCTATTTTAGCTAAAATTGGATGGGAAAACTTCTGGGATTGTATACACTAACATAGTGATAATAAGCTACAATGTCACTTCAGAAAACGAAAGTGTTAACATTTCAAAACATCACTTTCCATGCTTCTTTCACAGAAGGCATAGAGTCAGGTAGAGGACTAAGTCCTCAGTATATTTCACAAAAGGTTTTTCCTGGAAATGAGTGGGTAATTTTAACAGTGGGTAACAACAAGTAAGGAGTTAATAGTCAATGTTCAGAGTCTTGGATTTATACTAATGTCAAGAATAAGGACGGCAAACCTGAGATTACAGCATTCTTTCTGTCTCTAAGGCACTAGTCCTGAATAAAATCCAATATATTTTATTTCACTGCTAAAGAAATGTACAAATTAAAATTACTACAAAGTGAGGTGTCTAAAAAAAAACAAATAACTATAATACTACTTTTAATAACAAAATAAGACTGAAAAGGGAGTAGGTACCAGCAAACTACTTATCGAGCAGAAACCAGAGCTGTATGGCACAGACACACATCTGAAGGTTAATTTCACTTATAATTTAAGGCAATTACGAAATTGTGTAGTAGCTAACAGAAAGCTTTCTTTAATAACAGCTTCATATTTATTCCACTCAGTGAAATTTTGGATCAGACTTTAGAAATCTGTGCAGAACAAAAAGGACAACCAAATGCTTTCAGATTTTGTACCTTAATTAACCCTGCTTTCTCACTCCATTGGTTTAACTGATGTAGTAAGTCTTTATTTTTTTGTCAGATGTAAGCCTTCTGAACTCATTTCAGGACTTATTACAGTAGCTACAATAATACACTCCACCCATAATTAGTAATATGTTCCTAAATGTAGATTTAACATGACACAAAAAGGAATGTCCATTTTAAGATGTCCTCTATTTGCTGCCCAGGTTGTGGATTTTCCCCATGTATCATGAATTGTGTTTACCTGTAGAAACATTAAGACTAATATCTTTTTATGAAGAAGATCCATGCCTAGATTAAGATCAGTCTTTGTGCAAAATTAAGTCTTGCAGCATATATGATTTATCTACTTGTAAGTGGTTTAGATCATCTATATGAGAGTCAGCAACCAAAGAACAGATACACCCATCAGATTTTATGATCATGTGCAGCATTGACCTCATAGTCCATCTTCAAACTGGCATTAAAGTAGCTACACGACTGCATAAATCCAGTGTCATTAAAATTAACTGTTTCTTCTTATGTTCTGTTTCATCTTTATCAAAACAGACAACACACTGACTTTCACTGTGAATTTCTTCTGGACAGTTGCCCAGGTGCTAAGCAAACCCTGTGTATGCCATTCCTAAGGCTTGCCTGTGTGGTTAGTACAGCTTGTCACTCAAATGAGGCAAATGGCATACATTAAACCAAACATCAGCACAACCAGACAGTTTTTGGGCTCTCTGTTCTCCTTGATACAGAAGGAAAAGACTAGAAGAGGTATTGATAGAGATAGAAACATAAAACAAATATTAAAGTTGTTGAAATCTTCAACTCTCTGAAGAATTAATAGAAGCTATTTTTACTTTGACCTAAGGTCCAAAGCTGCTCACATAAACAATTCACAGATACCTAAAGAAATTGTTTGAAAGCAGTAATTTTATTTTCCACCTAACCAAAGGAACACCCTCTTATAGTAATCTAGAAATTTTGAACACAGAGAGAATATCAATATTATTTAACAAAGAAGGCAAGCACATGAATTTTCCTTGGAAACAAAACAAACCAGAAAACCAAACACAAAATCAAACACTAACAAACAAAAAAACTTAGCTAAAGGTCGAGAAGCATCTTTCCTGCATGGTATAACTTCCACTGCACATTGCTAAGGCCCTCCAAAATCTCCCAATACAAATTACAGTACATGAACACTGAGCTTTCAGATTAACTGATCACAGAAGTCTCGTTTATGAATTGGGCAATGATGTACATGACAATATATTTTTGTTGCACAGTGAATTCCAGGGCATTTTTTCTTTCTCTCCATTTACTAGTAGACCATTTTCCACAAATCCCCCCAACACTGTATTTTATTGATCTTGTTTTCAATTGGCCTGCACTGTGGACGTTTTTACACACGCCTGACATCAAACATGATGGACGCAAAGCAGAAAACTAGAGCAAGCTAGAGAGAAATATTGTGCTAGATGTATATCCCATCACTAGATACATTTGTTAGAATGCAACCCTTCACAAAATCCAGTTGTTTTCAGTTCAGAGTTCCTTTTGAAGACAAAAGGGAAAATATGTTCTGACAATGTCAAAATTATTCTGCTTCCAAATTACTTCTCCTTTCAAATTCTGTTTATATTATTTTATATTATAATGGCACACATGAAAACAAAGATGAAATAGAAATCAATCAGATCACAAAATATTTTTGACCAAGTGGTGCTACTTCATTTTCAATGCTCACCTGGCAAATAATAAGTTGAGGAAATTTGAAGTTATCTGGAAGGAAACTAAATCTCTGTATTTCAAGTCATAAAAAAGAACATATGGTTTCACAACATTATAGAGTGGAACAACTAAATTGACAAGCAAAGCAGTGAGCACTGCGTATCCTGGAGCACACCCTTTCACACAACACAAAGAAAATCATATCTAGCAAGAACCAGTAAAAGACCTCCCTTTCCCAATCTCTGCAAACTAGAATTTAAAACTTCAAGTTCATTTTGATGCCCTTTTCTTAAGAAAACAAGCCATGAAGTATTTTTTACTAGAAGTCTTAAAATCCAGTACCTTCCTCTTCCACTGCATCTACCTTACTACTTGGTCACATTTCAGAATCTGGCCTTAGATTTCACCTGGGAGCAGCTGCTGATCTCTTAGAGCGTAGAAAGGCCCTGCAGAGGGACCTTGACAGGCTGGTCAGATGGGTAGAGTCCAACAGCATGAGATTTAACACATCTAAGTGCCAGGTCTGACACACTGGCCACAATAACCCCATGCAGCACTACAGGCTGTGGACAGAGAGGCTCAAGAGCGGCCAGGCAGAAAGGGACCTGGGAGTACTGGTTGGCAGTAGGCTGAACATGAGCCAGCAGTGTGCCCAGGTGGCCAAGAAGGCCAATGGCATCCTGGCCTGGATCAGGAATAGTGTGGCCAGCAGGACAAGGGAGGTTATTCTTCCCCTGTACACAGTGCTGGTTAGGCCACACCTTGAGTCCTGTGTCCAGTTCTGGGCTCCTCAATTCAAGAAAGATGTTGAGGTACTGGAACGTGTCCAGAGAAGGGCAACGAAGCTGAGGAGGGGTCTGGAACACAAACCCTCTGAGGAGAGGCTGAGGGAGCTGGGGGTGTTTCGCCTGGAGAAGAGGAGGCTCAGGGGTGACCTCATTGCTGTCTACAACTACCTGAAGGGTGTTTGTAGACAGGTGGGGGTTGGTCTCTTCTCCCAGGCAAGCAGCAACAGAACAAGAGGACACAGTCTCAAGCTGTGCAAGGGGAAGTTTAGGCTTGATCTTAGAAAAAAATTCTTCACAGAAAGAGAGATTGCCCATTGGAATGGGCTGCCCAGCAAGGTGGTGGGGTCACGTCCCTGGAGGTGTTTAAGGAGAGACTGGATGAGTCCCTTAGTGCCATAGTCTAGTTGATTAGATGGTGTTGGGTGATCAGTTAGACTTGATGATCTTGGAGGTCTCTTCCAACCTGGTTGATTCTGTGATTCTGTGATATTCTCAACATGAATTACAAAGAGGTTGGAACTAGAATATCTTTAAGATTCCTTCCAACTCAAGCCGTTCTATGACTCTATGACCTAAGTGACTTCAACTGCAAAAATTAATGACTGTTTTCCATTGTTCAGAGTTACTCTGAAACAGAGAAGGATCAGTTTATTTCAGGGGACAACACAGCACAGTGGATCTCCTCCATTTATTATTACCTTCATTTCTGTGTATATAGACAACAATGTCACATTTGTAAAAATGGTGATTTAGTCTTAAACTTCAAGTCTATGTCTCACACATCTGTTTTTTAAATATTTTACAATTATTTTCCTTTTTTTTCCTCAGTTAGAAAATCATCCTTTTGGATGATTTTTTTTTTTCTAAGTCACCTGAAAAAAGCATTCATGTCATATTTGATGATACAGTTGAAATCCTCAGAAGAAATTTAAACTGAACCCCCAAACACTTACATGTCTGCTACTACATAAACACAATCCAATTTTATAATTTGTGGAAACTTACAGACTTAGAAGCTTGCAGAAACAAAAGGTCACCTAATAACAGTAAAACCATATGCTGCCCTTGGAAAGTGTCCTCTTGCAGCCAGTTTCCAGGGTACTTAGAGATAATCCTCCTCTCAGAATCTGAGAGTCCTCTCTCAGCAGATAATGTGCACTCACCATTAACTCCCTTTCAACCACTTTTACCTTGCACAAAATGGAATAATCACACCATTCTCATTCACTCCCCCGGTCAACAGTCTTAAAGGTATAGTTTTATAATGATGTCCCATTCATTCATCCTTAATTGCCCACCTTAATAACATCCCCAACATTAAATGCCCCATCTGCCACAAGTCTCAGCAAAATGTATGGTTAGACCTTTCAGCCTCTTTTCTCCCGAGTTTCCTCCTAAGCCTCCAGTTTTCTTCTTTTTCACCTTTCCAACCTTTGTCCTTGACATCTACTAGGCCTTCCATGGCTGACTACTCCACCACAGACAACAGAAAAGAATTAAAAATGTCTTAAACCACTGCCAGTTATCTAGCTTTAGTAATTTTGACTTGCAGTTATTGAGGCTCTGAACGGTGAAAAATACTTTGAAAACATTCAAGTTTGTGGATTTATATTTTTTAATTCAGCTGAAGCAAAAACACCTGCAAAAGTATTTAGGAAGCAAAAGAATCTGCTCTACACTCACTTTTTAAAAACTACCAAATACTTGCAGAGTAATTGATTTGACCTACTCTTCATTATATCCCAAGTACACTGGCTTAATTAAGACAATGCTCCTCAGAAAGCAACCTAACAAGGTCACAGTACTGAACATATTTAATGCACAGGTGTGCACCACACCTGGCTTATCCTGCTGTCGTAGAATGAGCTGATATCATCACAGCAGCATCATTACCACAGGACAAACAATATACACAAGACAGAGACAGCTCAGATTTACACTGAAAATATACTACTACCTTAATATCAATCAGCTTCACCCAACATCTGTCTATGCTGAGTGCTTCAACACAGAAATATGGTCAATGTCACTTACCACCTCAGAAGTCTTGAGGTCTAGGCAATAAAACCACAGAATGAAAACAATCAAACAAACAAAATACTATTACTGAAGATTTAGAAAGGAAAGGTCTGTAGCTCTACGCCCAAGAGACATCATTAGAATCCTAAATCCTTGCCCTCTCTTTCCATGGCTCCAAGACTATTCATCCCAGATTGGTTTAACGCAATCAATCTTAGTAAAGCTACCCAAATGAGATGGCAGCTCCTCTGCACCTATAGTAATGTTCACAAACCCACACAGTAAGCAAGACAAAACACTTGGCCTGCCACCAGAGCAAACTGATTTTAAAAAAAGTATATGTATCTTTTTCATTTGGACCAACCCATTCAGCTCGGGATGACCAGAAAACACTGCCCTCACTATTTACAGGGAAGGCGATTGAGGAAGTTTACTTCATACTGTGGCAATTCACCTTGGGTGATGACCAGATGACCAGAATGCATGAATCTCTTAGTTTTCAATGGTCTCTGCTAATTCTTCCTATTTTGAACAATAAAAGTATCTTTTAGTTGTAGGAAGTAGCACAGTATCCCTAAGGAAATGGATGCTTAATACATATCCGAACATCTAAAATCTGTGTTATATTTGACAGCTAAGTGAAGCCCTTGAAATGTTGTGGGACTGGTACTAAATCCCTCAGGAAAAATCTCTTCTAAGAGACATGTTAAAATGTTAATATCAGTTTCCTTTCCGGTTTCTAGAACAAGGAACCTTATTTCTACAACTGTGCATTACACAAATGAAGGAGAGGTACAAAAAGGCAGGTACTGTGTTGAATGACAGCAGTTTCTTGATGTTTCAAGAAACAAAGTCAGGCAAAGAACAGCAATTAACTTCATTTTTAAAGGAGGGGGAAAAAGATTGCCCCCTTTTTTCAGTAAAAGATAAATTATTGGCCAAATAGCTCTTTAGGAGGAAATAGCCTGAAGATGCACTAGGGGAGGTTTAGGCTGGACATTAGAAAAGTATCTTCACCAAAAGGGTTGTTGTCAAGCCTGGGAACAGGCTGACCACAGAAGTACTTGAATCACTGTCCCTGGAGGTATTTATAAGAAGTACAGACGCGGCACTTAGGGACATGGTTTAGTGGTGGGCTTGGCAGTAACAGGTTAACATTTGGACTCGATGATCTTAGAAGTCTTTTCTAGCCTACACGATTCTGTAACTAACACTGTGTCAAAGTAACATGCTATTTTTAGCTTTAACATCCAACACTGGAAGTCCTGTGATCAATCTGTGCTATGAGGATGGGATGACTTGGTGTCTTCAGATGTTTTATGGCAGACTCTAAGACCTTAACACCTACAACTCAGGTATTTATCTGTCTCCCCTGTAACTCAGACTTCTGATTTGTGACTTAAAAACCTCTGGACTCAGTTACTGACCATCTTTGCTACTGGCATCTTACCTAACCATGCAGCAGAAATTGGAAGCAATGGGAACAGCAAGCTTAATGGGAGAACAGGTTACAAATGAACAGGGGCAAAGAAGATAACTGGGGAAGAAAGAGAAGAAAGACTTTCGGGAGTAAGCTTTTCTGTTTGGAACAGTGTTTAAGCTATACCATATGGGGGGAAAAAAAAATCACCAACCACAGAAATTTACCTTCAAACATATGTCTGTTGACATGAGTCTGTTGGATCACGTAATTCATACCTCTCATGCAGGGTAAGATCTTAGGAACAAAATGATCAACACGCAGTATCACTGATAATCTTTGATAGGCAACCTGAAGATATTAATTTATCTAAACATGACAATGTTTACTTGCCTTTTCACATTAATTCAGCTTTATCTATTACTGCTTTCAACTGCACTAATCCAACAGCCAACACCACCTCTTCATCAATACCCAGAATCTAATGCTAACACCAGTACTCAAGTGTATCGGAGGTAATCCAGCAGCATCACAGAGATGCTACCACAATGGCAAAGACAGGAGATAAAGATTTATCATTTCACCTGAACATCATCCTGAAACTGCCCTTTGTTTTATCGTATTTTTCTTTCCAAAATAAAAACCTGATGATATGCACCATTACAATTCTGGTACATCCTAACCTTTGAATGACTTCATGACTGACCCTAACTATTGATGACCTCCTTTTTTAAAATCTCAAAGCAAATTTATATTTGTTTCCTGTGGTTTTCTGGTGGGATTTTGTTTGTTTTTTTGTTTTAAATATATTTTAAAATGCAAATCAGACAAATATAACGTAAAAGTATTTTTTTGAAGCAAAAAGACAGTGATTTATTTGAACACTACTCAAGCAAAATGCTGTGGCTATTCTGAGCACAAAGTTAACACTATCAGCTGAACTCAGCCCAAACTGCATTTGGATTAAATAACTTTGGTTTTGATAAATTTTGTTCAAACAGAAAACAAAAAGCAGTGGCACATAATGTGTCAAGGAAAAACATTTCTAGATGATTCTTCCAAAGACTCCTTGGATCCAACACTGAAAAGTGATTGCAAATTACCTGTTATCCATAAAAATGCAGACTTCCTATTTTCTGTTTGGTTTAGTCTATGAGTTTTTACTCCACTGTGGCAGAGCAAATTAAAATTGATTGAATGTTCACCATACCACACACAGTTTTTTCAGTTGTAAGCTATTTGTTTGCCTTATAGAAACCACAACCGCATCACTGACAGCAAAAGATCTAAATAAAGATAAACTAATTCACACTATATCGGGATCTAGTACTTTTTTTTTTTATTTTTTAACCTGAAACACATTTTCCTCCCTTGGGCAGAAATAACAGCAAAACAGTCACTTTCACCAGATGGCATGCTTCATACCAAATCAAAAACTGTACTGAAGAAAGAATATAATACTACTAACATGACAGTTTTCAAACCAGTCTCTCCTGCAGAGACCTACAGAAACACACCTCTTGAAATCAGCATTTTGTGGTAACAGGAAGATTTAATCTTCTCATTCAGTAACTGCATTAAAAAGTAAAAGCAGAAAGTATTTCAAACACAACCTTGTGGAAACATCTTGTGAATAGATATAGACAGACATACTTTTACTATGCCTACTAGTAGCAAGATTTTTTTTTATTTATATTAGTGTTGCTTCTTGTGCAAAGGCCTATCTTCCTCTTGAAAACAAGAGTGTAGTGATATCAAACCAATGTGGTTAACATTCGAACAAAGATGTTTTCCTGAAGAAAAACAAAACAAAAAAAGTAACACAAAAACATATTGCAGAGTGTGACTTAAATGGAAACAAAATTCAAAACTACAAGTTCATCAGTGACTTAGCTTGAGGAAGGGCTGAAAAGCATATGCAACTCTGTATTTCAATGATTACACATTTTCTAAAGTTAAATGCTTCATGTCTTTTCCAGTATGAATTAATTGAGCAATTGCTGAATACTTATCTACCAATTTGACATACTGGTCTACTTAGTTACAGAGACTTCCTTCAGCAATCATCAGATACATGTTTTAGCTAGAACTCATTCATGGAATTGTTTTTATTGCACCTATCTAGAAAATCAGCAAAAATGTTTCTCAGTCCAATGTCCTTGAAAGGTTAATTAGTAAAGTAAGTGACTGAAAAATATTCACTGTTCTAGCTTTTGTTCAATGAAATTTTTTATTTGCATTATAAGGAACATCCAATTTTATTTCTTGGTGACAGAAGCTGTGAAGAACTTGTTATGACAGCAGTAAGTCCAAAAATCCTTCATGTTACTAAAATAAAAACCAAACTCCTCCAAGAAACATTGAATTTTCTCAAGAAAAGTAAGAGAATGCTTTGTATGATAGATGTATTTGTTATAAACTCCAACTTCTGCTGTACCATATTCAAGGAAATAGTGCTTAACAAAAGGAAAGATTATTCACTCTGAATTAAGATAAAGTGGTTTTATTTTAACCTCAGAAAGTAAAAAAATACAAATACTTAGAGCTCTCTTTAAGGGTTTTCCATGCAATAAAATATGTAATGGCTGAGATCATGCATCCACAATTCCACGGTTGGTTTGCACATGTTAATATAAAGAAGAATATCCACAGAGTGATGATCTGGGGAAATCTGGCTGTTTCTTAGGAAAAGAGTCTCCTTTTCCTACAATAAAGAAAAGAGACATCTACTTGGTTTAGCAGGCCCTTCAGACCAGTATGTTAGGGCCTGGCAAGGAATTGTACATTTTGCTCTTGCTGTTTCAAAGATAATCTGAAAAAGCAGTAAAAGCCAGACATACCTACTTTAGAACAGGCCTGTAAATAACTCCTTCTCACAAGTTCACTGCTCAGATGTCTACTGAATGTCAAAAGATTTAGCCTTGATAAAGCATCTGTAGAGATGAGTTCAGCAAATTACTACTACACAAACAAAATATGTAGTACAACACAGGAACAATATGCTTATTCAGTACAATTTAGCACACTCATTTAAGACAATTCAGTTAAGCCCCTGAGACTTTATATATATAAAGTACAGCTTCATTAGATGGACTAATTTATGTGATATAACAGGCATGAATTTACCACGTTTGAAATTCTAGGTTACTGTGCAATGTACTCTATACTGAGTACTGCATATCTCATCAGATGTCTCTAACACATCCCCAAGTGCTCTTGTAGTGTTATACCAAGCTATTTTCCTTTTTTTAAGGTTCACCATTAACAGTATTTCTGTTTAGTTTACTTAACAAAGCTGTAGGGGTTTACACAGCTTGGGAATATGGTACATTCTATAAAGCAGTAAGAGCCCATGGCAACCTTATAAGCTTGCAAACTGCATTTGTAAAGATTATTTAGCCATAACCACTGTACGTGCAAAACTGTCAAATACTTTTAAGTACTGTAAATGAGCTGTTCTCTCTATATATATTATACTCAAAGGAAATAGCTGTTTTATATATAAATACACTCTACCCTTTTACAAAGAACAGCTCCAAATTACTGTTGTGACTCTAATGACATTGACACTGCAAAGTAGATGTCTCACATCTATGCGTACATTCAGAAGTATACTTGGCCCCTTTTCCATTTTTAAACTCAAATACTGATTATGAAAAAAGTGACCACTTTTCAGTCATTTTGAAATAAAGATTAGCAAATTCCTGAAACTTCTGCAATCTTCTAAGACTTTGCAAATAAATGGCACGAATGTTTCTAAAGTAATCAGATGAGTACTTCACCAAACAACAATCCAAAAGGTCATTTCATGCTTTTAGGTTGAGCTTTCTTCTGTTTTTTACTAAAAGAGAGGTTCTTACATTTAAGAAATGTCCTACAAACAACTGAAGGCAGGAACATGGCAGCCTCGTTCTCCTTCCACAGCAAAGTATAAAATGTATGTCTGCTCTTTTACAGCTATAAATGAGAACACAGCAGTAAGGGAAATCAGGAAAGGAGTCTTAGTTCGACTCTTGAATCAAATAGAGCCAGAACAGCCTTAGGCATAACCATGTTTTCCTGTGTTACTAAAATAACTTTCCTGGCACTAAAAGAAAATGACTCATTTTAAGAATTTTTTTGTTGTTACATTGCAGTCATTATGACAGTTTCTTGTATAATTTGGTCACAGTTCACTCAGCCTCTTTTAAGATATTCACCAATTCAGTGAACTGTATCCAGAAATGAACATAGAATGAGATTCCGGTTCCAACAACTGATGAGACATACTTGTAACAGGACTGCTAACACATGGTTTCCTCACAACAACATACACAGAGCACACAAATGTAATTCTTTAAACAGAACAGGTCAAATGGCACTTAAAAACCAAACACAAGCTTATTGTTAGCAGAGCCAGCAGGTGACAGAAGTCAGTAAGTACTCCTGTACTGATGGACATGTACTAAACACTTGGTTGCTATATGAAGATATCAACAGTCTCTATATCCAACATAAATAATCCTTCAACCTAGACTATTCAAATTCAACGCTTGCATCACTACTGCCTCATCCTGCATTCTACTTTAATCTAAAACTGCTAAATAAAAGCATATGTAAACTGGCATCCTCTTGAACAGGGTATTGCCATGCCAACATCATACTAGGCCTTCAGAATCTTCACATCAAAAATGATGGATTATGAAACAAATTACACTTCACATATTTCTTTGGCAACTCTTTATGAAGTTCTGAAATTATTCATGAACAACCCCTGCAAAATTAATTTTCATCTAGCACTCTAAGGTAAATTGTCACCACCAAAACCAAATTTGAAGATTCCTCAAAATCGTAATTTTACAAGAGTAATCAAATTATCACCATTACAAGAGTAAGCAAATTATCACCACCAAAACCAAATTTGAAGATTCCTTGAAATTGTAATTTTACAAGAGTAATCAGATTAAGCAAATAAAGCAAATATATAATGAAATAGATATCTTAATTTTTGAAAGTAGAACAGCTATTTCACTTAATTCGCATTATGAAACAAAGTCCATTTTAAAAAAACAATTTATGTAATCATTTCAATGTTTTCTATCAAAAATTACTATTTTTTTTCTTCCAAAGCTTTTTTGCTGAAAGTCCTGGTCTGAACACTGTTGCATTTTTGTGACTGCAATTTATAAGTGAGAATGGAAAAACAAACTGATAACAAAATGCTTTAGAGAACTGGAAGAATAGCTGATGTATTATAATAAGAACTTAAATTAATGAAAAAAACACAAGTTTTCATTTCAAACCTGCCAGTCTTTATACTATAGAGTACAAACACAGAGAAGTGTAAATTTTATTTTCACCAAAATCTAGATTGGTAAATCCTCCTCTTAGAATCATAGAATCATAGAATCAAGAAGGCTGGAAGAGACCTCAAAGATCATCGAGTCCAACCTGTCACCCTAAACCTCATGACTATCTAAACCATGGCACCAAGTGCCACGTCCAATCCCCTCTTGAACACCTCCAGGGATGGTGACTCCACCACCTCCCTGGGCAGCACATTCCAATGGCCAACCACTCTCTCTGTGAAGAACTTTCTCCTCACCTCCAGCCTAAACCTCCCCTGGTGCAGCTTGAGACTGTGTCCTCTTGTTCTCCGGGAGAAGAGACCAACCCCCTCCTGGCTACAACCTCCCTTCAGGTAGTTGTAGACAGCAATGAGGTCTGCCCTGAGCCTCCTCTTCTCCAGGCTAAACAATCCCAGCTCCCTCAGCCTCTCCTCATAGGGCTTGTGCTCAAGGCCTCTCACCAGCCTCGTTGCCCTTCTCTGGACATGCTCCAGCAATTCAACATCTTTCCTAAACTGAGGAGCCCAGAACTGGACACAGGACTCAAGGTGTGGCCTAACCAGTGCTGTGTACAGGGGTACAATGACCTCCCTGCTCCTACTGGCCACACTATTCCTGATGCAGGCCAGGATGCCATTGGCTCTCTTGGCCACCTGGGCACACTGCTGGCTCATGTTCAGCCTACTGTCAACCAGTACCCCCAGGTCCCTCTCTGCCTGGCTGCTCTCCAGCCACTCTGACCCCAGCCTGTAGCTCTGCTTGGGGTTGTTGTGGCCAAAGTGCAGCACCAAGCACTTGGATTTGTTGAATGCCATCATGTTGGACTCTGCCCATCTGTCCAGCCTGTCAAGGTCCCTCTGCAGAGCCCTTCTACCTTCTAACAGATCAACACCTGCTCCCAGCTTGGTGTCATCTGCAAATTTACTGATGATGGACTCAATCCCCTCATCCAGATCATCAATAAAGATATTGAACAGGATGGGGCCCAGCACTGATCCCTGGGGGACACCACTAGTGACAGGCTGCCAGCTGGATGTGGCACCATTCACCACCACTCTCTGGGCTCTGCCCTCCAGCCAGTTCCTAACCCAGTGCAGAGTGCTGCTGTCCAAGCCACAGGCTGACAGCTTGGCCAGGAGTTTGCTGTGGGGAACAGTGTCAAAGGCCTTGCTGAAGTCCAGGGAGACTACATCCACAGCCTTTCCTACATCCACCAGGCTGGTCACCTGATCATAGAAGGAGATCAGGTTGGTGAGGCAGGACCTGCCCTTCCTAAAGCCATGTTGGCTGGGCCTGATTCCTTGGCTATCCTTCAGGTGTGCAGTGATTGCCCCCAAGACAATCTGCTCCATGATTTTCCCTGGCACTGAGGTCAGGCTGACAGGCCTGTAGTTCCCAGGTTCTTCTGTCCGTCCCTTCTTGTGGATGGGTGTCACATTGGCCAGTTCCAGTCTTGGAATAAACCTTGAAATTGCACGTACAACTCCAACCACCATTACAATCCCAAAGGGTAAATACAATCTTTTGCAAATGACAAGCCCAGAAATTAGTATCTAAGTCTTTAATCATTCAAAATTTGACAACAACTAATGCCTATTGGCTGTCATTACTGACAGTATGGCACCTACTCTTGAGAGAATGCCACAGGGAGTTTGATGTTAAGAGAATCTCGGTCAACTTCTGGTTAAAAAATGCCTCACAGTAGTTCCATCCAGAACTAAAAACACTCCTGTAAGAGCCTAACTAGAGATCAAATTATAAGTAGCCACAAGACAAGCGTACCCTTTTCTACTGTTTTTCATACACATGAGAAACCAAACATGCCCACAGCCCCATTGTGCCAGGGTGCCCTAATAACAAAACAGCAAAAACAGGGAATCACAGTATTACAGAGGTTGGAAGGGACCTCTGGAGATCATCTAGTCCAACTCTCCCACCACAGCAGGTTCATCTATAGCAGGCTGTACACAACAGCACTCAGGCAGGCTTTGAATGACTCTGGAGATGGTGACTCCACCACCTCTCTGGGCAGCCTGTTTCAGTGCTCCACCACCACCCTCAACATAAAGAAATTCCTCCTCATGTTTAGCTTATACTTTTTATGTTCAGGTTTGTGCCACCACTGATAAAAGCCTGACCCCATTCTCCTGACACCCTCTAAGTATTCATAAGTATTAGTAAGATCCCCCCTTAATCTTTGCTTCTCCAGGCTAAAAAGCCCTAAGTCCCTCAACCTTTCTTCAGAAGAAAGATGTTCTAGTCCCCTCATGACCTTTGGAGCCCTTTCTGTACCTTCTCAGGCAGTTTCCTGCCCTTTCCAGAAGGTCAGCCTCCAACTTGTACTGACTCATGGGGTTATTCCTCTCCAGATGCAGTACCCTACATTTGCCCTCACTGAACTTCATAAGGTTACTCTCTACTCAGCTCTCCAGCCTGTCCAGGTCATGCTGGATGACAACACAGCCTTCTGCTGTGTCAGACACCCATACCAGTTTTGTGTGACCAGCAAACTTGTTGATGGTACGCTCTATCCCTTCATCCAGATAACCGATGAATAAACTGAACAGGACTGGATGTGGTACTGACCGCTGGGGGGATACCAGTTGTTACAGACCTCCAACTAGACTCTGTGCCACTGACCACTAACTCTCTGAGCTTTATCTTTCAACCAGTTTTCAGTCCACCCCTCTGTCCATTCATCCAACCCACTCTTCCTATGAGGATGCTGTGGGAAACGGTGTCAAATAGGGAGATGGATAGGGACTGTCAAAACCCTTTACAGTAATCCTATATTTAGCTTTGATATCAGACTCAGTATTGGTACCTTAAAATTTGAAAAGGTGCCACACACAAACAATAGCTCACGCTTCCACTTTTTAGCAGAGGATTGCTGCTGATGGTATTAGGTCTGCTAGGCTTTTTAGCTTTGTGATTGCTGTTTAGTAGGAGTGTTGTTACAGTGATGATGTTCTTAGTACACTTTTGAATTGGAGGTGGAGTTATCAGAGCAGACTATTCACACAAGTTCCTTAAACAAACAGCCTCAGCCATACACCTTGTTAGCTAAAGGCTGCACTGACTGCATTGATAACCAAGCAATTTCAGATTGGAAAAGCTAGAATTGCCAGTTAGCAAATGTAGCACTCCTGATAAGAAGTAAAAGATATACTTGCATGCTGATGTAAAACTGGAGAAGAAATCAGCAACACAGAAACTGAGGAATACTTTTATTGCAGCTTTTTTGTCTGACAAACCTGCTTGACAAACCTGGTGGCCTTCTATGACAAGGTCACATCATCAATAGATGAAGGCCGAGCAACCGATATAATTTACCTGGACCTGAGCAAAGCCTTCGACACTGTCCTGCACCACATCCTGGTCCTCAAGCTGGTAATGTCTGGGTTTGATGGATGGACCATTCAGTGGATAAAGAACTGGCTTGATGGCCACACCCAAAGAGTGGCTGTCAATGGCTCCATGTCCCAGTGGAGGCCAGTGACAAGCGGAGTCCCTCAGGGATCAGTCCTGGGACCAGTCTTGTTCAACATCTTTGTTGGTGCCATGGACAGTGGCATTGAGTGCACCCTCAGCAAGTTTGCTGATGACACCAAGCTGTGTGGTGCAGCAGACAGGCTGGAGGGAAGGGATCCATCCAGAGGGACCTCGACAGGCTGGAGAGGCAGGCCCACAACAACCTCATGAGGTTCAACAAGACCAAATGCAAGGTCCTGCATATGGGTCGGGGCAATCCCAAGCACCGATACAGGCTGGGCAGTGATCAGCTTGAGAGCAGCCCTGAAGAATGCTGGTGGATGAGAAGCTCAGCATGAGCCACCAGTGTGCACTTGCAGCCCACAAAGCCAATCACATCCTGGGCTGCATCAAGAGAAGCATAGCCACCAGGTCGAGGAAGGTGACTCTCCCTCTCTACTCCACTCTGGTGAGACCCCACCTGGAGTATTGTTGTCCAGTTCTGGGGATCTCATCAATGTGTATAAACATCTGAGGGGTGGGTGTCAAGTGAAGGGGGCCAAGCTCTTTTCAGTGGTGTGCAATAATAAGGCAAGAAACAACAGGTACAAGCTTGAACATAGAAAATTTCACCTCAACATGAGGAGAAACTTAACAATGAAGGTGACAGAGCACTGTTGTGGAGTCTCCTTCTCTGGAGACTTTCAAAACCTGCCTGGATGCACTCCTGTGACTACCCTAAGTGATTTGTGTGTTGGCAGGGTGGTTGGACATCATGACCTTTTGAGGTCCCTTCCAACTTCTAATATACTGTAATACTTTCTTCCCACTGTGACATTTGCTGTTTACTAGTCCTGGAACTGAGACTGTCAGACAGCAGGTTTCTCCTCTTCCCAAACACTTAACCAAAGCACAAACATGTTCAAAGATCTAACCTTCCTCAAATATTTAGTCTATTTTTCCTGTCATTCGCCACAAATCCCTGATAAATCATACCACAAAGGCAGTAAAAATTCACTATGACATGAATCAGAGAAAAGAATTAACATTTTAAGAACAGGAAAATATAAGGATTTACAAAGACCATAGAGCAGTGCCATCTAGTGATTGCCACTACAAACACAAAAGTTTGCACTAATATGTGATGCAAATAGAGCAAATATTAAGAATAAATAACCTTTACTCCTGTCTTACTTTCCAAAGCAAAACATTTGTGTAACAAGCTGTAAGAGCCATAATGAGTTGTATCAGAGTTCATGCACTTACCACTTCAAGAAAGCTCTGCATCTGTATTTCAAAGTAAAAATGCCTCAGGTAGCAGAATCACAGGAAAAAACTTACTCTCATCCCCATATACAAAGTCTTAGAAAAGAAATCAATAGATTCTGTACTCTACAAGTAACACGTAAGTTTCGTGATGAGTATCTCTGGGTTTATGTTTGAAGGATGTACCAATAATTATTAACTGGAATTAAAACTTGAGGAGCAAGAGGAAGGTACACAGTTCATTAATAGGTCTATAATTATTTTACTGACTGCAGCATAAAATGCCCCTGCTGTACTGTAAGCGAAATACCACAAGTGTCTAGTTAGAAACTTCAACTGTAAATACTCTTAAAAATGTAATTGCTTTGATAAAAATTCTTATCCACATCAGCCTGAATTATGAAATAAGTAACAAGCCAGTTCTGCAAGTATGAACACAGAATCATATAGCAAAATTTTCAGAAAAGTTTTGAGTTGTGCATCTACTTCCCTACTGCAAGTTTCAGTGAGCCTTCTGGAGCCCCTATTACAAGAGGGATCTGGAGGTGCTGGAACGTGTCCAGAGAAGGGTAACGAGGATGATCAGAGGGCTGGAGCACCTCTCCTATGAGGACAGACTGAAAGAATTGGGGCTGTTCAGTCTGGGGAAGAGAAGGCTCTGAGGTGACCTTCTTGTGGCCTTCCAGTATCTGAAGCTGGGGAGGGACTTTTTAGGATATCAGTAGGAACAAAGCTGGAAGTGGAACATTCAGGCTGGACCTAAGGAAGAAGTTTTACACCATGAGAGTGGTGAGAGCCTGGAATGGGTTGTCCAGGGAGGTGGTTGAGGCCCCATCCCTGGAGGTGTTTAAGGCCAGGCTGGATGAGGCTCTGGCCAGCCTGATCTAGTGGAAGGTGTCCCTGGCCATGGCAGCGGGGTTGGAACTAAATGATCCTTGTAGTCCCTTCCAACCCTAACTGGTTCTATGATTAGTATTGTAAATCCTTCTAGTGAGTTCAAAATGTAATTAATTGTTCTGATTTAAGCCAATAGAAAGGACCACAGCATTTCAGTATCTGAAGGGGACCGATAGGAAGGCTGGGGAGGGACTGATTAGAAATGCCTGTAGCAATTGGACCAGGGCAATGGTTTTAAACCTAAACAGGGTATATGTAGGTTGGACATAAGGAGAAAATTCTTCACAAGGAAAGTCGTGAACTACTGGAACAGGTTTCCCAGAGATGTGGTGGAGGCCCCATCCCTGAAGACATATGAGGTCAAACTTGATCAGGCTCTGAGCAACCTGATCCAGTTGGAGATGTCTCTGCTCACTGCAGAGGGATTGAAGATGAACTTCAAGAGTTCCTTCCAACCTGATGCATTCCATGCATTCTGTGATTATGTATATTGCAGAATTACTTTCTGCAGTTTTCTATCTGCCTCAAAAAGACTGAACAAACAGTAAATTACCATGGGCCTGAAGCCATTAGTTAATTTTCAGAGGCATTCACAATCAATTCCAACTCAAGAGATGCGATTATACTGCATTCAATAAAATGTTACAGTATAACATGCAGGACTTTCACAGCCACTGAAGAAGACACATCTATGACACGGATGTTCCAAACTGACTTTCAATGTGTGACACCATCTTTGTAGAGGATTTAGGAATTTTCAGCTGTACCCTACTTCAGGGTCTCCTTTTCTACCTCCATATTCATCCAAGCACACACGAGGGTGACTGCACTTGAAGATAATAACGAAATCTGTTTAAAGCGAAAGCAAGGAATTTTTAAAACACAAGAGCTACCTGCACATCCTCCTTTCTATTGTTCTGGTACAGTGTTTTTTCATGTCCAGTAAAGCTATGAAATATTACTAGCATCAACAGAAACCACACAGTTAAGGTGAATAAATTAAAAGCAAGAATGCAAACTCTTGATAAATTGTAGGCACTTATTTAGTGTCCATCCATATATTAATACCTAGCTAACACGTCAATAAAATAAAATCTTGATTACACATTTAATGTAAAATCCAGCAGCTATTACTAGAGAACACCTACAGTGATGAAGAAGATTTATTCTCCTGTATGGAACACCTCCTTACTGCTTTAGTAAAACTCCTTTTTTACCAGCTAAAAAAGACTGTCTATCAACTGCAAACTACAGCTATAGCATCATTACTTCATAAAAGGCAACAGTGAAAAAAAGTAATTATCTTTAGATGCACCAAACATTCGGTACTGTTACCCTGAATTGAACAGGCAATGAACTGTTGGTGGCTGGTAGATGTCAAATCTAACCATAATCTGTTTTCTTCACTGCAGCTCTCACCTGACCTATATTCAAATAAAGCAGAAAATATCAAATATTTATAACAAAATGCTTTAAAGTAAAACCAGGGACTACTCAGTAGAACTGAGATATTTTAATTGGGTTAATTTTTTATCTAATATAGAAATTGTATACTGATAAAACAGTCTATATGACAGTAACTAGGTGCTAATGTAAGTATTCAGAGGTTGCTATCTACCCACACTGCAAAATAACAGATGAACTATTTTCAAGGAAGACTGTGAAGAGTAGCATGTGCTGGTTAAGCAACCACAGAATTCAGGCTGCTTAGTGGTGCGCCAACCAAAAAAGAAACAATTAACTGATGGTCCTCATCAGTTAATCGTTTCTTTTTTGGTTGCAATGTCAGCAGAGCAGCTGAAGCCCCAAAGGAATAGCTAAACCCCTCCAAGCACAGGCAAGCAGTTGTGTAACATGATGTACAAGACTTGGTTTACGGCATTCAGAGCATGCACTCCGTTGGGTGGTTTTTGTTGTTGTTGTTGTTGTTTGTTTTGCTCTTCTATTGCAATTTAAAAAAAAAAAATGTTCCACCTGCATATAACATTGCCATAACTTTGGAGAAGAGAAACCCCCCTGTAATCCTTACTTCAATACTACTTGGTTAATGTATTATTAATTCTAAAATGTTTTATAATTCAAATTTCTCTTCCCATCATATGACTTTTTGTTTGTCTAATGGGAAAAAAATAAAATCATAGAATCTAGGACATGTATTATTAAATACCCTCATCATATCCTTTTTCATACCCTTTATCATATCCATCATCACCTTTTCCATTTCAAAACTTCACCATGTTAATCTCAATGTATATGTAGGGTTTTAATTATCTACTTTCTCTTTTACCTTTGTCTGTTTTCAAAACTACAAAACCTGTTCACATAGAAGAAGTCAAAAATAATTACTGCAATAGATCTAAGTAAAATTTTTGTACCTTCCTTAATCACTTTTTTTTTGCTTCTAATGTACAAACCATTTCAACTTGCCTTTTCATTGTAATTGTTTGATACGAGATACTCGACAACTTCCTTTGTAGTTCCCAATGCACAACACTTCCCAATACTTAATTGCTTTGAAGTAGAAATTCTGTTTCTTCACAAGAACTAATTTTTGCAAAATACCAAACCACTTTTGTCCTGAAAACTCTTTATGTAAAAAAACAAGACCTAACAATGCCATACAACTTCCACTTGCAGAATCTGGTATGAACAATGACAACAAAAAACAACACCAAAAACTCCACTCACAGAAGTGTTTGCTGTAAACAACTGCAGTATCAATTTATTTACAAACTTTAAAAAAAAAAAGCAACACACATGTATCCCTGTCCCTTTCAAAGAGGCTATTCATAAAACCATATGATATTTTGAAGGAATATGTTACCAGTATGAGAAATATTCAACAGTAAGACTGCAATCATACACTCTTAAGTCATTTTTACAGTCAGGAGCAGGTTGGATAGAACTGCTTCCAGCAGTGTATCTGCATACTTGTTTCCCTAACATGAGCAGCAGTCTTATATCCTCCTAATATGTTCACTTAGATGTTTTAGGATGTGGACTTAAATTACTGTTTGGAGTTCAACTTGTTATTTTTTTCCCACCAGCATTTTCCTTCCTGATAGTTGGCTGTCCACAGGTCAAGACACATTATTTAAAACTATTTTTTTTAAATAAATTGAAAAGTCACTGAGATACTCAGCTATGTATTTCCTTCACAAATCTTGAAAGCAAGTCATTGCAACCTTGTGATTTACAGCAGTTTACTTTCTGCAACTGTTCTGCTGCTTTTTATCTTGGTACCTGCCTTCATTCTTTTGAAACAACTCTAAGGTAACTACTTCCTCCTATTTCTCCATGGAGGTCCCAAAAGCAAGGATTTCTTGGCTTCTAAGCTCTCCTGAATCTACTTATCTACTTTATAACCTAGTCTACCAAACTTAATTTATTGGAATGAATTCTAATTTGCACTAGGGTCTGCTTACACTGTGAACACATAAAACTTCTGCATCAAATTAAACCAGACCATTCATTTTCTGAGGTATTCCTACCCAAACTGCAATAAATGAACAACTTGTGTCTTCAGATGTTTGTCTATAGCCTGAGTGCTTCTCTTGCATTACAAGTTATGCCAATTCACATGGTGAAACAGTCAAAAGCTGACACAAGACAGTTATTTTTTCATCACATTTGGTTGTTCATGCTCAGTATTCCAAAAAGAAGAAAAAAAAAACTTCAGAGAATGACCATCAAAAAGACTATAGAGCCAAAAATGTAGAATTTCACTTACTCTTCCAGACTATCTCCTGCATTGATCTGAACACAATCCATTTCTCATTGATTCGTCCCCCCATACATTATTACCATTAAATTTTGCATGGATTTCAAATAAATAATCTATTTCTGTATATACTGTTGAATGTAATAATTTCTATTCAATAAACTCCAAATGCCATCTTTTATTTTATAGAGTTGCCCTAGTCTGGGTAGCCACACAATGCACTGAAAGCATCCAGAGGCACTTCTAGAGCAAGTCTTGTAGTCAAACATGGCCCTTGTAGATGACCGTTTACTTTTCTGGCTCTCCTGACACTAACACCCTTTACAGAAATCTCTCCTTTCAAGACAATTATTGCTATATCTAGAAAACTACATTATAATTTTTAAGCTTAAGTGCAGTTAGTTAGTTTTGAGAATGACCATCCACATTAACGCTGAGAGGCCAAAGGCTTGAACAGCTCTCTTATCCCAGACAAACTGACAGGCACACACTGCCATCATTCCTGCTTCAGCCTTCACTGTCACAAGCAGACACAAATCATAACTCCTCTTTACTGGGGCTGTCAGCCATAGTATGTCCCAGATAAGGGTCTGCAGATGCCTGAGTGGCAAAGTCTCACAATCTTGAAATTTTCCCCTCCGTTTTCTCTCCAGGGCCTACAGAGAAATAAAAACTCCTCTTCTCAAGAAGCTTGTTTCTCTCCTGATGTCAGCTGTGTTGTTTATAACCCAGTCAATCCACCTGGACAACCAGAATTCCCAACTGCTACCTCCCAGTATGACTACAAATCCTTCTGGCAACCTCCTGGCTGGTGTCATCCAGAATAACAGAAAAATGGTTACAGGTCTCAGTAATACATTTAAATACATTTAAATACATTTGGAAGAGTCAACCGATCTTTGACTGGGAATTAGTTAAGGACTCTGATAATCCTGAAAGCTTTTTTCCCCAAAATTAATTTAAAAGTCTGAATGGTCTTCTCTCTTTCAAAGATCTGAACTGTATGCATATAATTTCTCTCTGTACCATACAACTTCAGTGCAAAAAACTCAAGCTATAAATTAGTTCCTGACATAATCATGGGTTCAGAGACATTTGTATTATGCTGAGTCTACCAACAGAATGAGCTAATGAAGTGAAACTGGAGTCACTGGAATCAGCTGACCTTCACTGGTATTTCCCATTAGACAACAGCAAAAACCTATGAAGAGTATGCATCATTCCTGCAGCAAGTATTTTAAACACATAGCCCACTATCACCACTGAAAAGCTAACTGGCTTTATTATGCACTATTCTAACAACGTAGTCCATGAATGTTAACAGAGCTTCACTAAGGCAGCTGAAGAACTTCTGCTTTTTTCCTCTGTTCAGGGAGAGCCACTAATACAACCCATGACTCATGTCTAAATTCAAACCGAAAGCAGGGGCTGCAACAGGACCCAAAACAGGATGAGCTCTCTGAGTTCTAGAACACTACCATACAAATAGCATTCACATTAAGGTGAAACACTGTAATTTATTTTCTAACCACAAGTTGAATGTTATGACTAGCTCATTTTAGCTGGACATTATAGGAGAACTTAAAAACCTAGAAAAGTACTTCTGGTCTCTGATCAGTGTTCGATCAGTATGACACATCCTCAGCAGCCTACTAATGCTAGGAGGAATACACTGAATTGCAGGAACAGTATGGTGCTAAAAACTGCTGGGCATAGGTCAACCATGGGAAAATACCAATGCTGAGGACCACGTGTGCTGTGAATGGAAGTCTATTTGGTGGCTTGTCACAAAGAAACATGAACCTTTTTGCTTTAAAGTAAAAAGGTCAAACTGAGCTTTTCCTCAAAAGATGTTCTCTTGTGAGGCTCTTCCTAGACATTATCTACTGCTGTTTCATGAGGACTTCACCAAATCCCAAACTAAAATGCAGTTTATGAAGGTTAACAATCAAGAGAAAAATACTATTTGCTGGAAAATTCATGCTGCTTTCTCAGAGACAAGATAAAGTGAAGAAAATAATAGGAGTAAAGACTAAACAGGTGTTGGAAAGAGCAGAGATAAGGATTGTGTAAGCAGTTGTCAAGTTCTAAGGCTAGAGATTCATCCAATGATGTGATTCCCTGTATTACAGTCTCAGTTACAACCCAAGTACCAGAGAAAGGAATTCAGTGAAATCCCACTCTTCCCTGGAGATGGGACTTTGTATTCATAGAACTCAAGGACGGCCTTTGCCCTGCCTCAGTTAAAGCCACCCTTATGGCTCTTAAAAGTTTTACAACACTGAAGAGAGATATGCATAAAATTATTTTTGGAAGGGGTTCCAGTTAAGTTCTTATAGTCTGAGCTGGTGGCCACTGGTTGCTCTTAAGCTTTAAACATGAATGTCAGAAAAAAAAGCAGTTTTGAAAAGTATGGTATCAAATTTGAAAATTACATTATTATTGCATGTAAGACTTGAGATATCTACAGTTTTACAGGATACATTTAAAAGACACTGTCTTAGTCTGAAGAATGACTTTAGGAAGACATAAGATTTTTATTTTAAAAACAAAAGTTTATTTAAAGTAATAAAATATTAATCACAAGCTACTGTTGTATAAATCCTAGCTAAATAAAAAGCAATAGGACTGTAGAATAATAATTCTTCTTCATTCTGACCAAACGATAGCCAGCCAATCAAGTAAACTCCATAAAAAAGTCATAGTCTGTGCAGGCAGTTGAATTTAATTGTTTACTCCATTCAAATACACTATAGTTTTATTGCAAATGATGGCAAGATTTTTTCTTCCATTTTACTTTTCTTTTTTCTTACTCTGCAATTTTAATTTTGAGATTGACAGCTTTATCTGTATAACTGGAAACCAACTATTCAATTTTCCTTCTTTTTAGGAAATGGAATGGGCCCATCAGATGTAAACTGCCCATCTTCTTCAGACACAATTAGACTTCTGAAAAATTTTTTTTCAAATTGCCCTACTTTGTCAATGTCATTTAAAATCCATGGTATGATCTTCCTTTCTTCTTGCAACCCAAAACCAAAAGGCCTTTCTTGTCTATTAAGAATGTAGTAAGAAAAAGATTAGCTAAAGTGCTACTCAACAGTAAGAAGCAGTGTAAAATATTTCCACTTTAAATAAAATATTCATTTCAATGCACCCTTATTTCTATTTGTCTGTAATTAGGAGTATTCCTGGAAGATGGGTTAAACTGTTCACTAATTCCATCTCACAGTAAAGATGTGCACTAAGTGTTCACACTGACCTGCTGTGACTCTCATAATAATCATCAAGCTGAAAACACAAAGAGTATATCAATATACAACAAGACTCGCCTACAATCTATTTCCAGTATCAAAGGGAATAAGAGATCAGACTTTAATCAAATAACAACTCTGATCAGTATGATTATAAATAATCTCATGAACTACTGCTTCAGAGGATAGTTGTTGAAAGAGATGAAAAATTAAAAAAAAAAACATAACATTTACATTTTAGCAACAGAAAATGGGTCACCAAAATGTCATTATACAACAAGTGATGACAGTTTACCTTCTATGCTTCCTCCCTCTACAGCTTTTAATCATTAAGAAATGGAATTGTCCCCAGGAATCAAAAGGTTTATGAAATGGCAAGCAACTCAAACATGAGCTCTACTCAGCATATCACATGGGAATAGTATCAATATCTCAGCACAGAGGGCATTGATTAGTATGGTGCATGAACATAAGTCTTGAGGAGCAAAGCCTATAAATTTCAAATATCTCAATTTCATTCTTTATGCAGTTATCCCATTTAGACTATTATTTTTATACAACAGCAGAGAAGCCACTCTTTCCAGAAAAGAAGAAAATGCTTGGTTTTATGCTTTCAAATCATGGAAAAAAAAGTTCCTGGCTGAAAATACATGAGCTGTAAAGATTCTGGGAAGCAAACAGTTAAACTAGTCACTGTACTAATTAGAAATGAGCAATAATTTGTAAAGATTCATAATTAGACACAGCCTGGTGAAATCAGCCTTATAATGACATGAGAATGTCAATCAGACATAGTAATAGGATTTTCTTAAATGTCCTCAATATCTACAAAAAGTGCAGAGAAAGTACAGAGAATTAGAATGTATTTGGCATAATGTGTTCATGGACTAGTAGCAGAAAAAAACCTCCTTGGCAAAAAGAAAATGCAGCAGCAGTAGACAATCCTGGTTTTGAATAAATTCACTGAAACTGATCTACCTATCCCTCCACTTGTCCCTCACTTGGATTTTTAATTACCAGCAACAGCTAGAAGGAAATCTACCTTCTCACAAAGGACAAGTCAACAAACCAACAGACAACCATATACCTAGGCTTCATAACTCCTTAACCTTTTTTCCCTTCTTTATTCCCTGAGGTTTAGACAGTAAAAAGGTATGCACACACACAGACACACACCCGGAAAAAAAACAAAACAAACAATCCACAACTAAAAACAGCCAACAACCTTACAGATATGAATTACTAAAACCACCACAGGAATCCTCATCAGTTTGCTGGCCGATAGCCACACCCACCCTGTGTTTGTTATTCGAATGGTCTTAATGCAAGATATGTAAAAGCCACTAATGCAGACCTGACTTTTTTTATCTCCATACAGAGTCACTGATATTCCAGTCTACAGACTTCCTTACCTTTCTGTGTTGGAGGAAAATGAAACGGCTTTGCAACTACAAACAGCCAGTAACTTGGGTCTTTTTTTCTTAACTGCAGGATACCCAAATCCAAGGTATTAATTCACAGTGGCATGCCTACACAGGACTAATCACAGTACTTGTGGACAGCTGTCTAAACTGACAAGCTTCTCTAATACTTTGTATTCCTTCACCTCTTGCTGCTACTACACAGGATAACATTTCCACCTAGAGCCCTTTCACAGAATGCCTGGATTCTAGAACAGTTAACAAAAAAAAAAAAAAGAATCCCTGATATCTCACACTACCAAACCACACTGTTCGTATGTAGCTGATCATACCTGATCCTGATCATACATAGGTGCTATTCCTGCTTCCTCAATAGGGAATTTAGAGCAGTAAAAACAGTTTTCAGGGATATAGTGTGTACCTAAAAGGCATATCACTGTTCTCTTGCACACAGATTAACTACTGTCAAAATCACTACATTTCGAGTAACAAAAGTAAGAAAGTGGCAGAGTAGCTGAAGAGTCAATCACTTGAAGTGCTGATCTGAAGGAAAAATCCCGAATTATATTTTGACTATAATATTTACATGTACATAATAGGAGTAGGAACAGAGCGATGTGTCTACGTAGCAAAGTAGACCACACTGCAGCCTCACCTTTACAGGGAAGCACTTCCCGGAAAGGGTGTATCCCCTAACGGAACTACTGATTGCATACAGGAGGGACACTGACCTGCTCTTTTAATTGTGTGGTTTTCACACTAAAAGGTAGAAACTCAGGAAAGTCTATCCTTCTCCCCCACCATCCTATTGGATTTTTTTTTCCAAGTGGACACAGCTGTTGTTGTTCGTGATGGATGAATAAAATGCTATATACTTCTTTCAGGGTATATGTAGCAGTTTCAGGTGAAATCTTCTTAGACACACTTTACATTGGAGACCACTCAATCCCAGATGCATCACTGTAGGAAGTGGGGTAAGGCTTCAGAACTGCTGGGTGCATGCTTCACAAGTCATGGCTTTCCTCCCTGAGCATTACACGAACTAATTTTCACTTCCACTCCCCAAGTGCTGTAGTTTTGACTGAAATAGAGATTGCATGGCTCATTTTCATGACAAAGCCATAAAAAACCCGTGTGCTCCTTCCCTCCCTCCCCACACCCCCCACCCATCACTTGGCAAGCGATGCAACTTCAAATATGATTTATTTTTGAAACACTCAGACATTTTCCGTCTTAAATGAGAAGGTCTTCTGAAAGAACAGCGTTTCGACATAGCAGCGTATAATGAGGAAGCACTGCAGTTCTCTGCTTGGTACAGAAAAGCTACAGCAGAAAATGCTTAAGAACGTTTGATGTTCTTCTCCAGCAGCTATGGGACAGGACTTGAAAAAGCCTGTAATTTAGACTGAAAAGGCTAGTCAAACGATATAAGGGCAGGTGGTTTTCTTGCCTTTGTTTTTCTGACAGGTACGTTCAGGGGCACCTGCATGTACTCCAAGATGCTCCTTTAAACCGGACGTACTGCCAATTTGGTTTGAAGAAGGTAAAACTGTGTGTCTTGACCATGTTGTGTGTGTGCGTGTGTGTCCCCCGCCCAAAGCCCCACTTTACTAATGCACGTACTCCAGTGAGCACATCCACCATGGCAGCGGGCACAGGTGTGGAAACACCTCTGCGCTGGCGACAAAGGGCTACTCTGTTTATGCCATGTCGCTTAGAGCCCCCAGAGGACTCTTACCCCCCATCACACGGCTCCCGGTCCGGCGGGGAAGTTCTCACCCCCAGGGGGGGATGTGATGCTGAACACGACGCTCCCCCCTCTACCCCCTGACTAGGGCACGCAAAACCCCCTCGCCCCACCGCCAGACGGGCAGCGTCGTCCGCCGCTCACTCGCGGGGTCCAAGGCCCAGGCCGGGCCGGGAGTGTGGCTGGGGGTTCGCTGAGCCCCGTCCCGCGGCCTCTCGTCTCCCATCAGTCCCCTCCCAAGTGGGACCCGCAGCGGGGCAAGGGGCGACAGCCTCCGCGCTCCCCACGCCCCCCGAAAGTTACTATGCCCTGACGGGCGGGCTCCCCGCGGCCGCCACCCCCGACGGCACCAGGAGGGTTGCCCCTGTCGCTTACCTGGCGTCTGCCGGGGCGCTCCCTTACGGCGAGCGGCGGCGGGGTACGCCGCAGCCGGGGCTGCTTCTTGCCGCCACCTTCACAGCCCCCTCCCGAGGTGAGCGACGCGCGGGGCGGCGGCGGGGAGCAGACGAGGAGCCGTGACATTTAACCGGGCGTGAGCAGGGTCGTTCCGGCCCCGCGGCGAAGGCGGGGGTGCCTCTCCTCCCTGGCGGGCTGGGCGGCCAGTCAACGCCCTCCTCTCCGCGGGCAGGCTGTATCGGAGGGCGAAGCCCAGTCCATCCCCGGAGACCCAGCCGCAGCGCGCTGCCTGCGCTACCGGCAGCTCCTCTCGTTTCCTCCCGCCTGGCAGTCGCCGCTGCCCCTTCCCTGCGGCGGGTATTGGGGGGGTGGAGGGTAGCGAGGGGCGCGGCAGCCGCAGCCCGGCGGCGGGTGGCGAGGGCTGGCCGCCTGCCCCCTCGGCGGGGCCCGGAACCAGGGGTACGGTGGCAGGCGCGCGGGCGGGCGAGGCGGCAGGGCTGGCAGCGCGGGGAGGCAGCGCCAGCTCGAGGTGAGGGCGGGCGGGCAGGCGGGCGGGTGGAGGGGGGGGCGTCTCTGTCAGAGGCGGAGCGGCTGCTTCCGCGCGGCGGTTCGCACACTGGCGAGTACCGCCGAGGCGGCGGCAGCACTTCGGCAAGGCAGAGCGGGTATGCAGAAGTGGGAGCGCAGAGAGTGGGGGCGGGGGGGCGTCCGAGCCCCCCGCCCTGGTCTCTGTCGGGCTGCGGAGAAGCGTCCTCAGCTCCGGCAGCCGCTCCTCTGCCTGCCGCCGTGCTGCAGGGAGGCAGCCGGCCGGGCGCCCGTCAGCCCTCCCCCGCCGTGAGGAGGGGGCATCCGCACCCCAGCGATTCGCCGGCTGTCCTGCCTTCCCCGTGCGGGCGGCGGCGCGGTCGATCCCCTTCTTCCACCTTTGCTACCGCCCCGCCGCTTCCCGGAAGATCGAGGAAGTACCGCGGCGCGGAGGACGGAGTTCCCCCTTATCCTCCGTGGGGTGCCGTGGTTCGGGGGTGTGTCTCTCCTGGGAGCCGGGAGCGAGTGTGCAGAAGAGGGGGAGACTGGCGCAGTTGAGCGGCCATTTGCAGGGCGGTGCGGCGGGGGAGAGCGCTGGTTCGCGCCCGGGGGGGCCGCGTTGGGACCTTCCCGGTCACTGCCCGACGGCACCGTTCAAGGCAGAGTCGAGCGCTCGGGGTAGGGGCGATAGGAGAAAGGACGGCAGTGTTCTGCGGCATGATGGAGTGAGGGGTGTTCACTCCTCGGCGGGTGACCGCTTGCGCCCGGCAGCTCTTTGCAGAACGGGTGGCGGTGGCTGCGAAGCAGTGACCGTCACCCTTCGGCCTTTTGTTGGCAGGTGGCCGCGTCCGAGGCCTCCGCAAGACCATCTTGTGGAGAGGACTTCGGCTGCGTCGGTGGTGTGAGGGTGTCTCCGGCCTCTTCGCCACCTGCTTGGCATGTGTGTGCTGCTGAGAGAGCGGCTGCTACTCCAACTCCTCTCTTATTTTGCAGAAATGGGTTTCCAGAACTTAGTACACCGCTTTCTGTCCTCTGCACGCTTTGAAATAGTTGCATTTAATGCGGTTTTCAGTGAAGGATGTGGAGTGTCAGTTTTCTATTGAGTTATTTAGGAGCAGCAATGCCAGTTCCTAAGATGATTCGTAAGAGTGATCTCTTATTTCTTTTTAATTTTTTTTCTTACCAGCAGCAAATCACATCCCTATCCATAGAAACCTAGCTGGAGGCTGCTATCCTCAGAAACCTGTATTATAAAACTCATGAAAAATTGGCACATTTAAGGACTTTCTCTTACCAGTTGGAACACTGACACGAAAGTCACAAATAAAAGTAATACCTGTAAGTTGATAATTTTTTTTGGCACTGTCCCATCACAAGCCTAGACACTCAGTTTGCGTGTTTTTACCTAACATAGCAAGGTAGAAGGTAAATGAAAATGCACATAACCACATTGTTCAAAGCTGAGATACAAGTTTTGTTGACAATGGAAGGCTTAAGCTAGCATGAAGGAAACATACTTGTTTGTTCTTTTACTGCTAATATTTGTTCCAAGGTTGTTGGTTTTATTTTTTTCTAAAGAGTATCCCCAAGCAGTAGCCCTGGTAGCCACACTTAAAGAGATAAGAAAACTGTTCTCTTTGCAGCAGAAGGTTCTTCCTTCAACTTGTATAGTCAGCTTCTGTATTCTTTTCAGTGCTATCAAGACTTCCTGTTCTGCCTCCACCTCTAGCATAAGCTGCTTGAATAAGGGTGCTAATACCAAAGAATAGCAGCTAGCTGCCATCAGCCAGTAATAAATACAAAGCTAAAGTGCAGTATCTCGACCTTGGCTCTGTGTCTGGCAGTGCTGTAACACATGTAAGGCACTCATCAGTAAAAGGAAGCACTGCTGATCCAGAATCACATGTCATGCAGCTTATCTTCACAGAGCTATGGCTTACACTACAGCATATGGAATATCTTAGAATTGAAGAGAAACGTTTGGAAGGAATAACCCATAATAAAATGACCAAGAATTCCTGCAAAATATGGAGAAGCAGCAGCAATATATGATAACCTGGTAAACCTCCTTTCATAAAGTTAAACTCCCCATTGGGAACCTATTATCTGAATTCAGAAACAATTGGCTCATTGACTTCAATTTGGAGTAAAACCGTTTTTTGAAGCTGTTGATCACATGCTCCAGAGATCTGCAAATGGTCTCAAACAGAGTATCCAGAGCTGTCAGTTACTACAAGGACCCAGCTGTTGAGCTGTAGTTAGTTTAAAAAGAAAATCAGAAAACATTACCATGTTTTCTGTTGAGTGCTAGTAATGCAAAGAGTTCACTGTTCTGAGGAAATTACACTGATGTTTTCATACCTAGTGTAAATTTTACACTGCATATAGAAGTATCTAAGATTTGCCCATTAAGTGTAATTTTTCTGAAGGTTTATAAAACAGCAAGATAAAGCACTCCATCTACTCCAACAAGACAACAAGATAAATGGGAGTCTCTCCTGGATACTGCCACCTCGTGAGTGTTCTCTAAGTGGAAGATAAAGCAGGATAGCTATACAGAGACTGAATTACTACAGGCTAGAAATAGAAACAGGAAAATACTAGGGCTCTCACTGTACCCATCAGGGTTGGTTTCAAAGTAAGGAGGTGCTGTAAGTGAAATTTGAAAAATAAATGTCACTTAAACTTTACATTAAATTCAAGGCTGAAACTCAAGGAAAGTGGATGACTAAATGGAACTTCATCAAATGATCAAGCAACAGAAAACCTTAAGAACTCTCCAACTCACTAGTCAAATCTCACTTTTGATGACCAATCCAATGCATTGTGTATACGTCTATTATAAATCACAAAGGAAGCTTCTACAGTGGGATGCTGAACCTTACTGTGGCATGACAAGCTTGCTGTTTCCTTTCACTTGGAGATACTTGGCTTTTAGAAGAGCTGGAACAGCACTGTGCAGCAAGCCAAATGTTTCTGTACTGCTGGCCATTCAGTTAGGTCTCTGTATAAAAATCGAAGCTGATGAGACTTTTATGCTCTGGGGAATGAAGTGCTAATCTAAAAGCATATTTTAAAGCACCCATTAGCTCTTTAATTGGAAAGGGGCTTTGAAAGGGTGTTGTACTTCCTTTTTGGTATGAGTTTAGGAAAAGAAAGGAAAGACAGTGGACTGCTGTGATTGTTATTGTTTGTGTAGACGCTGCTGATCTAATTAAGAATCTCTGGTTGAAAATGGTAGTCTTTTGCTGCTATTGGAAGAATAGAAGGAAGAGTGAAGTTGGTTGTAGTGTGTCGCATTTATCCTTTTGCTCAGTTGTGATGGTATGTTCTTAAAGTAAAGATGTAACTCATTGTTGCCATCTTTAAAATGATTCAAGAGTGTGAAGATTTAATTCTTGGTGTGGGTAGGAGCAACTGCGATCTCTCACGTTGTGTGTGTGTACTCAGACGCGGTCTGTTTTAATTGGGTGGTTTCTTTTGGTGAAGGGGATTGGTTATGGTTCTTCTTGTTGCAGTTTAGCTGCGCTGAAGAAGTTGCTTTATTTGTGTTAGCGAAGAATTCAAACTTTTTTGTTAATATAGCTGATGGTGTGGAGACGAGCGTTTGGTGCTTCTTCACTCAGTGTTGTGTTATTAATATCTTCTTCATTATGAGTGATGGAAGTGTGTCCAGAGAGGCTTGAATTTGATGAGAAAATGCTGTAGCGCCTTTTGAATACTTTCTTCAACAGTTGTGGGAATGGGTTTCTCGTACATTCATCGGACGCTTGTTGGTTGCGCATATTTCGTTTTATCCTCAGTTGTTGTTTAGATCGCATTATGATTGTGTATCATCGCTGTGGGTGGGCGACAGGTAAATACATTTGGCTGAATGTCACAAGATGGGTTTTGGCGTTAACTTATTAAAATGTGTCTTCTATGTGCAATCGAGATTCTAAAACAAATAGATAGAGAAAGAATGGTTTAGCACCCACAGATTATCTAGCATATTTCAGGATTGGGGTTTCTTCGAGAAGTTTGCCCAAACGATTTTATAACACTTAGACATAACATCATAAAAATTTGACAAGGTTATTCGTAAAACATCTGGATAAGAGAATACTTTTTTTTTTATACTAGAGTGGTTGGGCTTTTGTCATATTGGCCTGTAAGAGACGGATGTGTTGAGACAGAATTTTCCGTGTGCCAGAGAGAGTTTCAGTGTTTTTGAAAAGCTTGTTTATGCGAATGTTGTGTAGTCTATATTATCTATACAGCTTGAGAATTGAGTCCATACCTTGAATTGAGGAATGCCTCATGAAAATAAGATTGAGATATCAAAAGAGATAGATTGAGGTTGGCATGTTATTACTTGTGTTGCACACAACAGTTTTTGCACCTGGTGGGCAGGATGTATGTTGTTGGAAAAGTGAGCTTTGGGCATTTTATGCAGTGTGATTGTGGGAGCTGCCGCCCATGGGTGTTTGGCCGGGATTAGAGTGACAGGGGATCTACTGGAGGTTCTGAGTGAGAGTCGTATGCTCCAGAGATGATTTGGGTGAGGCTTTGGTGTAGCCAGTGCGCTCGTCGAGTGGTTGATTGATGAGCGTTGAGTGGGGGAGGGTGGCGGATCTGTTTCGAATGGAGCCTGGGGGTGTTCGTGTGTTTGAGGAGGATGTGCGTAAGTATATTGTTTTTTTGTTTTGTCTGAGAGAAATTGGTGATTTTGTATGTATGGGGGTTATGTGATTGTCATGTATATATAGGTATATTTTGTCTATTATATGTAGAGTATTGTTTAAATGGTAGTTGATTGCTTATAGTAGTTGTAGATATGTGTAGATTGATGGTGTAGATGGTGATCGTGGGAGTTCAGTTTGTGATTGGTTGGGCTATTGAGTAAATATGATTATTTATGATTTATTATATGTCTGAGATATTAGTTTATATATTTGATATATATGTAGATATAGTATATATGTAATAATGAGGTGGTGGGATGGATAAGCCAGATCTTTAGGGCATACTAGAGCTGACTTTGAGGTGGTCTCAGATTCGCGAAGAGAGGGCTGTTGTAAATTCGAAAGGCTCTCTGAGTGGGGGAGGGGGAGTTGGGAGCACAGACGCTTGAGTTACCAATGGACTGTGTTTTTAGACCTAGAAAAGTGAGGTGGGTATCTGAGGGTGTGATAATGGACTATGAGACATGGGCAAAACAGCAGCCCGCGCAGGCTTGAGAAGTTTCTGTTATGATATCCCTATGCGTATGGGATTATGTATAAGATCGACCAGTCGAGGTGCTATGTGGTATAAACGCAGAAAGCAAGGGTAGTGGAGGGAGTCTTTGGATTACAGTGAGGATAAAAAAACTTTGATGTTTGTTTGCCGTACAGAAACGTCGATGTGCGGTGATTTTGTGGACGATCACAAGACTGGATAGTTGGGCTGTAATCAAAGAGAGAGGGTTTTGCAAGAGGTCTTCGAGAATGGATGAGACAGAGGGAGGAGGAGATAGAAGTAAGGTCGGTTTCGGAGAGAGGTGTGGGAGAGAGTGGCCTATCTTGATATTATTGTATAGCGGACGCATGGGGAGTAAGGTCAAGATGCTAAGGGTTGACTGATGAGTCAGGGTGAACGTAGCTCTCTATAGGAGTATGAGTTGTAGAGGTTACGAGATTGGTTGACTCTTACTGGAACGCTCTAGGTGCCAGATATCTGTTGCTTGGAGAAATTTGGAACGAGGCTGCCATGAGAAGGAGGCAGTCTAGAATGGTGGTTCGCCTGGATGTGGTTGTATTATGGGAGGGGGCTAGGCTTGCGTGGTTGGTTTAATGTTCGGTCCAGGCTGATGTTTAGCATGAGATGTTCGGCTTATCACAGGGGGTTAGCAGGCTGTCTGCTTGTGTCTTGCTCTGTAT
The DNA here is from genome assembly GCF_027791375.1 of Indicator indicator. Taxonomy (NCBI): domain Eukaryota; kingdom Metazoa; phylum Chordata; class Aves; order Piciformes; family Indicatoridae; genus Indicator; species Indicator indicator. Next base: position 79,801,925 of record NC_072053.1, read on the forward strand.
TAAAGAAATATGAAGAGGTGAAAAGGGTGATATTGGTGGTAGGGAGTAATTGTGTTGGCACAAGTGGGATCGCGCTGAGACTTTGGGCCTCGGGTGGGGTCTCCATATTGTGACTTCATGGAAAATATAGATAGGTTTGGAGTTTTCAAGATGAGACAGCATTGAAACGCGACAGGAAGGGGCGCGCGCGGACTACGGAAGGCGCTACGCTGAAATCCTGCAGGTTGTGGGACTTTCATAAGAAGTTTGGGGCAGGAGATTGTGTTGTGTATCGCTGCTGTATTCGGAAGGGAATCTCTAACTCGGGAGGTCAGTTTCCTGTTGGGAAATAATTAGTCCCATTTTAAATGAAAGTACGTGGTATGTCCGAGGAAGGGTTAGGGTGATTGATGTCGGTATCTTATGCCTTGGCGCTTAGATGGAAAGAACTTGTGGAGGCCTGTTCCCCAGTGTGTGTCCAGGATGAAATGTGGGAGGAGAGCCGTATCGTAGGGGATGTGGGTACAGGGACTGTGAATGGATGATAGCAAGGCAGCATCTAAGAGATAGGATTTAAGGGTAGGGCTTAAAGATCGAAGAGGGTGTGATCGACGTTTGGAAGATAAAAAGAGAATAAGGTGGGAGTAGGTTTCAATACGTACAGGATGGGTTTTAATGGAGTGTTGTATGATAGGGAGAATAAGAATATTAGAGAGGCGCAAAAGCTATTTAGAGATGATTTGGTGGAGCTGGCCATGCACGATTATAGTGAAGAAGTTTGGTGGTGAGTGAGAGAATAAAAATATATGTTTTCTACATACATTGAATTGTGCAAAAGAAGATAGTTAAGCAGGAATATACGAGAGGGCGCGAAGGGAGCAACGCGTTCCATCTTAATTGGATGGTAGGAGGTGGGAGATGATAATTACTGAATGGATTAGTGAGAACTCTCAATAAGATGTTGGATATGGGAATAAGGACAAGCAGATGGGTTAGTTTTCTTTTAGTTAGAATCGCGCCGCGCGCGTTCTGTGTTGCGCCTCTCTCTCAGTCTTGTTGCTCTAACAAGTTGATGAACGAGGCTGTTCTGCAGCGAGGTTCAATCTGGCGCTCCTGAACTGGGAACTAGAATGGCAGGCCAGGGGGGGACCTATGTATTAGTAGCCCGCGCGCCTGTAATGCAGCGCATGGGGGGGGTGTGTAAAGTGAGGAGAGATATAAGGTAAGGGCGACTGGCTGACCAACTGACTCGCAGCTGGTGGCATCCTCATCAAGTCATGGATCGCCAGTGGAATCCATCAATCGCTGTCTGAGATGTGTCGTGGGAGGTGGAGGGGGTGGCAGATTGAGGCTCAATCCAGAAGCCATCTACTCTCGCCGCATCAATTTTGTGTGATTCAGCGCGCAAGGTGATGGCCCCATCCAAAGGAAGGTGCTGTGAAAAGAGGAACTCCAGGAACAATACTCCGACTGTCAGCTGACCTCTAGTGCCAGGCAAGGTTTATGGAACAGGTTCATCCTGAGTACAATCACATCAGAACCTACAGTAAGATATGGTCAAGGGGATCTGTGGCCACCGCTCGCCTAGAATGGATTTTAGGAAGGGCAGGTCCTGCTTCTCACCAACTGATCTGCTTCTTTCCATATGATCATGGGTTTTACTGCGCTTGATGTAATTGGTTGGTCGTGGTTGAGAAGATGGGTGTGGATGTAGATCTACCTGGACTTCGCTCGCGCAGTAAAGGCTTTTTGACACTGTCTGACACGCAAGGAAGTCGTCTCTGGGCAAAAGTATTGGCAGCTTCTTCGGTTAGGTCTTGTTGGAACGCAGGATAGTTTCGCGCGGACTTCTGAATAATGGAATGGGGGTTCAGTAGAGAGAACTGGCTGGTGGTGGGGCGGAGCCTCAGGAGAGTGGGTGGTTGTTGTTGATGATGGTGCTCTACATTCGCAGTTGGTGGCTGTCACTGGTGGTGTCCCAGGAACCATTGGTCGATGATCCTTTTGTGTCTCCATATTCTTGTTTCAAACTGTAGTTCTTTAGACTGATGATGCTGGTATGAATAAGGAGAGATTGGTGGTCCATCATCAGTGGAAGTTATGCAGTGGACCACTCCAAGTTAGGAGCTAAGGGGTATGTTGTGGTTCTGTTGTGCGAGGGTTTTAGGTAGCTGGCGCTAGCAGAGGGATCGTCTGTGACTGGTCTGGTATGGGTGGGAGCGTGGAGGCTGCTAGGCTATATGTTGAGGGATGAGATTTGGAAGCAAGGCTAAGTGCTCGAGGGTGTTTCCTGACTTTAGGCTCACTCAGTTTGGCTATTAGAGATGAACCTCTCGGATGATTGCAGAAGTCTAAGGGCTCGTTTGGAGGGTTATCGCTCGAGTTGGGGGACGTGGGGAAATGGGTGATAGGGAGCATGCCGAAGGGTGCTGGATGTAATAGGGACTCTGGGGTTTGGTGGTGTCTGGTTTGGTAGTGAGGAGCTGACGCGAGTGAGGCCGTAGCAATTGATGCCCAGGTGGCCTAGGAGTAGCCGCGAGGAATGGTATATTCTAGCGGCTTGTGGATCGCAGCTGCAAGAGTGTGGCCTGCAGGACAAGAGTGTGGCGGATGATTCTCTATCCGTTTACGTTACCACTGTCTTATGTCATCTGGACCGCAGGCGCTCGACACCGCTTGAGTAATTCCTGTGTTCCAGGTTCTGGTGGTTCATCGTTCTTGTGGTTGTCAATTAATCGAGAGGAAGATGTTGGAGAGGGGTACTTCGGATTAACGCGGTCTCTAGAGAGGGTAAGGGGGCGTTAATCTATATGTCTTTTGGACGTGAGGTGTGGGGTTGATGGAGGTCGGAATCAGAAAATCTCCCGTGGTGGAGTGTCAGAATGAGTTGGGCGCTGAGGGAAAGGGCGGGGGGGGGTAGTTGTTTAGCTGTGGAGAATGGTATAGGGAGAGGCTTCATGGAAGAGTGAACTCTCATGCTTTGCGTGCATATCTACGATTTGAAGGGAATGGGTGTGTAGCGCGCGCAGAAGAGGTGCGGCTGGTGGTTGTGGTCCGCTCTTCTCTACACACTGGCTCATTAGCAGCAGCTAGAATACTGAGGATGATCAAGGCTCGAGTTGTGCCAGGGGGAGGGTACGTGAGATTGCCATTGGAATGGGCTCGAACCCCTGGGGGAGCATTGTAACATTGGGATTCGGTGGTTGGAGTTCGAGTTCCGCGCCCTGGTATGTTGTCAAGAGAAAGCACTGCGAATTGAGGCAGCGGTTGAGTGTGGGGGTGCGCTCATGGTGTTAAAGTGGTGAGAGGTTCAGCTTAGGGGCTACGGGTTGGGTTGAGATAGTGTCGGAGTGGATGAGTGCTTTGGAGGATTTCTGTCCAATACCTTGGTTTGATTCGCTATGATTCTACGTGTATTTCTACTATGGTGAGGGGTGGTGTGTTTGGGTGTCTAGGGGAGAAGGTGCGGGATCTGGGATTCTTAGTTGCATCTCCCTTGGAGTTCGTAGAACGAAATTGAGGTAATGGAGTTAGTTTAGAACGTTACAATGCACAGGATGGGTTCCAGTGAATTCGGAGTTTTCTACTTGGAGGAAGGTAGAGATTATCACCATGAGAGGGTCACAGAGCACTGGAACAGGATCCCCAGAGAGGATCTCCTTCTTTGGAGACTTTCAAGACCCATCTGGATGTGTTCCTGCGTGACCTATGCTTGATTCTATGGTCCTGCTCTGACAGGGGGGTTGGACTCGATGGTCTTCAGAGGTCCCTTCCAACCCCTAACATCCTGTGATCTTGTGATTTAATACATTCTTATTCCAGCTGCTTTTACATATACACCCCTTGCGCCATTTGACGGAGAAATGAACAGCCGCAATTCCAACAAAACATTTAACAAATGTTCTGTTGAGCTAAAGGTCAGTGGGTTTGACTGAGACCATGCTTGATTCATTCAAAGCCTATACTTACAGTTTCTCTGTGAGTAGAGTGAAACCAGTGAACAGTGTTTAAATGCTGTAAATCCAAGGGCAGGCACATTGGTGTTCTGTGGCTCTCCTAGTCATGAACAAGGTGCCTTGTCTAGCACAGCTTGTGAAGGTGGGACTATTACAATGCATGCCTGAGGTGACATTCTTGGCTTGTTGGTTGGGGAAATGACCTGTGCAGGAGGTACATGAATTGCTGCATGAACAGAGCCTGCATTTTTGTGACAAAATAGAGACAATTTAGCATTTAAGTGTATGAGACATGCTGTGTGAGAATCAACACAAGCACGTATAAGCATGTATCTGTGAGTTCAAATCACGATGTTTACTGAAATAACACCATATTTAGTTCTGCATATCTTCTGTGCATGCTGCAGCAATTCCCCAGTGGAAATCCTTCAGTTTTTCCTAGCAGTACCAGTTTTCAGTGTGGTAGGCAACCTCCTCGTCCCAACCATCACTTGGTGGGGAAAGAGGTTTCATAAAATGTATGTGTATATGTCACTACTTAATGAGGTCAGACCACACAAATACCTTTTTCATCACAGAGGTGAATGTTTCATCATATACTTTGAATTACTTATGAGATGTCTCTGTTTTGTTAAACAATATTCAGCAAGCATAAATCATGTCTTTAGAAACTGCAGACTTGAAAAAGTAGTGTGGTGGTTTGACACCAAAGAGGATATGGAATTAACCTCAAGAATTACCACATTACACAGATTTGGAAGCAAAATGAAATTAATATTTACAAAAGCAAACTAAATATAAATGCTTAAAAGGTAATAAACATATTAAAAATATATTTACATACACAACTAGACAACAGCCCAGCTAATTCCTCTGTACAGAGTGGACAGCCCTCCTGGACAGACTGCAGCCCGAAGGCCACGTTGCCTTACCTGCTGCACTGCACCACTGCAATAACCCAAACAATCAGTCTGGCAAAGTTCAGAAGGCAGCAAAGAGGGAAAAACAGGAGAGAACAAGAAACATGCTATGTTCTCAGATTATTTAGGAATTTCTCAACTAATGGAACAGAATAAACATACCTCTTATTACTCTGTTCAGCCTCTTGAAGAGTCTCTCAAATTCTCTGTAAACAAACTTACTTACAATTAAGACACCAGTCTTAACCTGTAACAGCTAGTTTTTCAGTTCTTCAGAGAATAAAAACTTATGAGAGAGAAGCAGTTCCTCTTGAATACCAGCAGGGAGTTTAGTAAAATATTGCTCATTTACTAAACATCCAATTCCCAGAAGCTGGAAAATAAACATTTTTTATTACTATTATTTTTTTCAAAGCTGGAAAAGGCAGGAACATGTGCACCTTTTTCTACATGGAAATGATGCATTTTCTTCTGTGCTTAATTACCCACCATGTCTTTATTTGTCCAGAAGCAGGGCCATAGCAAAGGTAAACTCTCAAAGCAGTAAGGTTATAATATGTCCTTGTTCACTTGCTTAAATTATAGATGATAGATGTAGAGGGACATTACATCCATTTTATGTGAGACTTAACATGCATGTTGGAAGTAAACTTTAAGTGAAGCACTGAACAGTCACAATTACATGAAATCTAGCTGAAGGAAAACTGGTCTTACAATTCTGTTTACATGATGTATCCTGAATCTTATTCACTGTTGCTTTACTTCAATTTCTATGAAAAGTATGATGTCAGTAGCTTTAAAATTGAGTGTAATTTACCAATGTAGAACAGGTGAACCCAACCTGCATTTTCAAAATTACCATTTTCTCTCAGTGATTCCCAAAGGCCAGTTACAGAATGTTCATACTCTTCTGAGGAACAGGATAGAGCTATTACGGCTTTTCAAAAGCTGCCCTGCATCATGAAACATTATTTAGGGTTAGTTTTACTAAAGTTCGAATTCTAGGTAGAAACAAGGACTTACAGCAAAAATTTACAAATGTTGTGATGAATAAATGCAATTCATTTGCAGTGATACCTGAAAATAACTTACATTCAAATGAGCATCCATTTTTTTGGCAGTATTTCACTGAGTATTATCAAAGCTATTAATTTTAACAAAAGTCATGCATTCAGAACAGTTCCTTTAACTGAGAACCATTTCTGCTGTCATCAAAATTCTTCACACAGAGATGGAAGTATTCTAAAAACATAAGTGCATTACATAATAGTCCCATGTACAGAAACTGCTGACAACAGAAAGCTAAAAGCTTGTATTATTTGTTTAACAAACTCACAATCTGATGTTTTCTTCTCACATTTTGGGTGGGTAAGGATAGCAATATCACTTTACCCAAGCAGTGGAACTGCTATGTTAGTGAATAAAATGGTCTGGGGGCCATTCTGTGACCTAGATGGCAACTAAAATGGTCTGGCCATACTTCTACTATCAAACTGACAGCCTCCAAACAAGGGTGGCCACATCCAGACATGGTGTGGTCCCAGAAAATCACCAATGAGGTCACTGGTTAAACCAGGTTAAGTTCCCAGTCTCTCCTCCCTAAAGGTGCAGCTGATGAAGTTCCAGTGACTGTATCCTTAGACTATTTTATTTTAGTACTTTATGTGCAGCCCTTCAACTTCTGTTTACCTTACAAGTTGCATGGATAAAATTCTTAAAACATACAGTTTAAATGTGTCGTGTGGCTCTCTCGCTTGACTGTGAGGTACCAGATGGTGATAAAGAGAAAATAGGCTTTGTTGCAGTTCCGTAATTCAAAGCCAGATGGTGTTACTAAGGCTGATAAAAGGAAAACAATAATATATCGCTGCCCCACTCTGCCTCAGATTTCCAGCTATTGCTATGGAGCTGAAAATCCATCTGTTCAGACATTACTCATGCTGTATCATGCAGCTTTTTTGGACGCAAATTTCTGAAACTGCAACAGGTACAAGCACTTGCAAACTCTTACAAGTTTCAAAGTACATTAGATTAATACTTAAGGTACAATTTTAAATCCATTTCTGTCAGAAAATGAGAATGTTTGAATGCCTGCAACTGATAACAATCTCGTATTTTATACAGGGAGGCAAATCTTCCATAATAGCAAGAAAGTGAAACTAATCTAATAGGAAGCTAGTCTTCTAGGAGAAAGAGAGTTTCACATTTAATGTAATGAAATCTGAACTTTTATCAATAAATATATATCTATATGGGTCTAGGAAAAAATAGCTATTCTGCTATTTCAAGTTTGTATTTTTTTTAATTAGGAATTTTATCAGAGTTTACTAATTCAGTTTCTTTTGCATGAAAAAGTTTTCATCAGTCATTAGTGGTTGCATCACCAAACTGATACAGTGATTGTATGTATTAAACAGAAGTTGAAGTTGAGAGGGAGTCATCCAGACAGAAGAAACACAAATGTGTTGTTCTCATAGCATACAGTATTTTATTTAATATTTAGAATGATGTAAATTTCTACAAATAAATTTGTAACTCAAGGACAGATAATTAACTGACTACTTTCATGTAGTTAGTGTTATTAGTTAATTAGTGTTATTCACAGAAAGGGTATCAACACTGCATTTTTTTGCTGCAGATCTAGCTGATAATGCCTTGACTGCCCCGTCATTTTCATTTTTCCCTGTATTGGATGCCGTCAAAAGGGAAGAACTGGTGTCTGACTAGTTGCAGTCCAGTACATTCCAGGAGCTGTGCTGAAATTCACCTTCCCATAAATGTTTTAGGAATGCACTCTGTGACGCAAGAGCTAGCTGCTGAGCCACCTTCTACATTCTTCACAGGGGGGGTGTGCCAGGTAGTGTCTTGGTGTCTGGTTTCAACCTTGGCACCACGAGCACAGAGCAGAGAAGCTGCTTGGATTGTATCAGCTGGGCACGCTATTGTGTTTTGCAGCACTCTACAGATGCTCAGAAAATTCTTACCTTGAAAGAGCTCCTCTGGTGATTTGTTTATGTAGATGTACTCACTTGCAAATAATGTTTAACAAAAAAAAAAATCCCAGAACATTTCAAATATAAACAGATTGGAAAGAGTTCATGAATTAACTGAGCAGAATTGCCTAGCTAAAGAAGGGTATCTTGCTCAAAATTTGGGAATGTATCAAGGCATCCTTGTCTTAGGGACACAGGAGATGCTTGGCACAAACCACTGAAGAGGACTGACACACACAGCCCAAAACCGGAATTCAATGGTGAGCTTAGCGTTCCCCTCCATCCTTCCCAAGAAGTACCGGAAGTCTTCTGATTCAGCTGGGAACTGCAGAAGATACCTTGTCTGTGTGAATCTCCTTTGTCTCCTCCTGAGCTCCTCTCCTAGTAACTTTTTATATTAATAGGCCAGACTCAACACTCAAGGTTACCTAAACTGTGAGCAGATCTACACCTACAAAGACTGACCTTCATCAGCTAATTACTTTGGTATCTTCCAGATGCAGCTTGCCTAGTCAAAATACACATGTGGAGACAACTTAGTGAAGCTGTGCTCAAGTATCTGTCTCTTTATTCTAAACGTCTGAGTAAGGACAAACCTCTTTTTTTTTTTTTTAACCTGAAAAGGCTATATTTATTCCATATTTTGAGTTTTGTTTCATGGAAGGAGCTGTAAGGGTCATGACCCATCTAGTGGCGATTCCCATTGAAACTCCACACCTAAGTAGTGGTACTATTTTGCACAGAGTTTCTGAAGTTTTGGGTAAAAGCTACTCTGTGACTTTGTATCAGAGAAGTTGTTTATGAACATGTGAGAATAAACTACACTTGTGATGGTTTTAAAAACTTTTTTTCTTCACAAAGTTCAAGCAGAGAAAGTGAAAGAATGTAAATAAGTCACTATTGGGTGTAAGAAGGCAAAATAATGATTATTCTAAACATTTCCTTTGGAGAGATAGAAATGTTTAAGAATCTCTACTCAAAACAAAGTTGGGGCAGTCTGAGTCTGACTCAGCTTGCTTGCTGCGCTGTCTGGCTGCCTCTTTTCTGGCTGAAGATAACACACTGACCTTGATGAGCTAAGTCTAACAGCCTCTCTGCTTCTTAACTCTCTGCCTTCTGCCAGGGAGGTCTGGGGGGGAGGCCTCTTGGGGAAGACCCTTGGGGGAAACAAAGGGAACTTGGTTGTGCTTTTCTGTTGATTGTACATATTTGTAAATGTTGTGAATAGTGTATATTTGTACATACTCATTGCATTTCATCATAGATTGTAGTTTTGCCTGTAAATACAGCTTTCATTTGCTTCCAGACTGAGCTAGCCTGGTTATTGTCAGTGGGGAGAAATTCAGCTCTCACACTGATACACTTATACTCAGTTGATCTTTAATATTTCTATACCCATGCAAATGCACAAAGAAACTTGAACACTTTGGCCCTATTTTAAGGGGATAAGGGATCTGCTGAGACATAGCCACATATCATCCTACACTTGTTTCTTACAATAATTGTCAAAGCAATTTCAGTTGAACCTTGCAGCTATGTACAACATTTTCTAAACCAACATTACTTTAAAATTCTCTAACAAATAACTATCTTTCACATGTGTTGACAAGCTCATTAATCACTCTGGATTTATTAGAAAAATGGTAGAATAATCAGGAAAAAGGCATTGGAGCTACATTTAGGTAACTGTTCGTGGGGATGTTGTAACATTGTGAAATTCGTGAAGGCATGTGAGTCAATCGGATAATTTAGTTGTACCTGTTCTTTCATTGTTCTTCTCACCCTTCTGTATTTAGCATTTCTGAAGGTCTTATATTTTCAGGAAAAGTTACTGACTTGCAGTCCTTCAATGTTTTCTGCTAAGCACGGAGGAATACTCCTTCCAGATATGCTTACTATTAAAAAAATCAAATCAAATCAAGTAGAATATTTAAAGCTTAAAATGCACATGGGTTTCTTTAGTATAATATCATATTGGTCATGAGTGAGAACACTGCTAACAGGGTGGAAATGATGCAGATATGGACCACATATAACCTTTCCTGTTAGAGGAAAATTTACCATGCCAGGCTTGACAGCCTGGCATGCAGGTATATACATACTAGGAAGATCCACCAGTAGCCAGGTTCAAATCATCAGCCTGCCCAATAGCTGCTTCTGGTTCCAATCTCCACTTTCTAGCCCCTGGACACAGGGACCACAAGACCACAGCCCTACTCCAGCACCATTGCAGGCTGCTGTGCACACATACATACACAAGCAAACACCCGCAGCTGCCAGGACTCCCTGGTCCCACAGCCAACCCACTGTGTTCTTGTACCCTGGGACATACAGATGCTCTAGCCCTGTAGCTAGCACCTGAGGACCCACTTCACCCACTCCCTGCTTGGCCATCTTGCCTACTTACCGGCTTGTCCACCTTCATCTTGCTAGTGACCACACACTCACCAGCACACACCCTCATTGCTCTGGTTGCTACCATCAACAACACATGAGGCCCCTGTACCTGCTTGTACAGATGGGCCTGTGATGGGCTGGTGGTTCCTGTGAGGAGCTTAGGAGCAATCAGGGCATGTCATTATTTAGGCTTCCTACCAATGTTGCCCTGTACTCTTTTGGAGAATGTACAGGCTTTTTTCATGTCATTAGCACCTTCATTTCTTATCTGCGATACCTTTCATCTTGTCAGCAAAGCACAGGTGCAAGGCAGAACAGCAGAGCGGTGCAAGTGGTCAGTGCATTTTGAAGGGCCCAGAGGATGCTGTAAGGAAGAAAAAATTATGTACTGGGTTATAATGGCCAGCAGCCCATCAGATTTTGGGGGAATTTAACCTACCAGAAGTAAGCTCCAGCTCTCTTCTGTGATCTGGGGTTATCTGGGCAATTAGTGGAGGAAGAACTGCACCCATCTGCTTCGAGACCCTGAAACTTCACAACTTTCCTTGCCCAGATGACTTTAATTTTGCGAGGTTTGTTTTTGTTTTTAAGCTTTCATTTTCACGATTGTGAGATACTGAAGTACTAACTAAAGTTGCATCTATGAGATGCTGACAGAAAGTGTCACAACATTGTTCACAGGCCACATGGAGCAGAGAAAAAGAAGAAAAAAGTCTTCCCAGACCTGGCACCAAGTTGTAGATATATCTTGCATTCTGCCTTAAACCAGTACTCTCAGCATAAACTCCACTGAACAGGGCTCAGACAGAAAGAGGAATTAAAGTTAATATATGTAAAGTGTTTTAAAAAGAAGATCTAAATTTTATTCTGAAGACACTGATATGCTGTAATGTGACGAGGGATATTGTGGGCTCTTGCACAGCAAGAAGTTAAGCTCTCTTTTTCCTTGAAGAAGTAGAATTCCAGGTTCTGACCTCCTGGATGTCAGACCTCAGACCAACAGCTATTTGTTAGAGAACCAACTGTCTTGAAGAGGTTAATATAACTCCTCTTGGAGACACATATATTGTCAGAATGTGATATTCAAAAAAGAAGCTGTTGTATACATCTGAAGGGTCTGGAAACTAAAAGTAATTTTGAGGGAAATGGCCATGTAGATAAGAGATGGGGCAGCATATATAGATGATTAAATTAGGGAAGCATGCAAAGCCAAATGTATCATAAAATTTTCTTCTTTACTTTGCCATATATATTTATTATAATTAGATCTTAACTGTTAAGAGCTAAGCCGTCTCTTCCCATATGTTTCAGATGTGAACCTAAAAAAGATTGATGAAGTCTTTAATTTAGTGCAGGACTGCTAAAGCAGAACAGGGACTTTTTCAGTGAATGTTGTTATTTATCCATGCAGGAAATGTTTCAGTCATTTAAAATACTGTAAAATAACCCTCAAAACCCAACATATCTAAAACCATCAAACAGTGCAGGTAACTGAAAAATAACTGAGATTTTATATGTATACACACACACACACACACACACATATATATATATATTCTTCTATACTGTAAAACACCCTAGGCTCCAAGCCTGCAAGTGTTCAAAGGCAATCTAGATGGGACCTTGGGCACCCTGTTGTGGTAGGAGGTGTCCCTGCCTATGTCAGGGAGTTGGAACTAGATCAGATCACAGATCACAGGATGTTAGGAGTTGGAAGGGACCTCTAGAGATCTTTGAGTCCAACCCCTCTGCCAGAGGAGGACCTTAGAATCTAGTGCAGGTCACACAGGAATGCATCCAGATAGGTCTTAAAAGTCTCCAGAGAAGACAACTCCTCAGCCTATTCCAGTGCTCTGAGACTCTCACAATGAAGGAGTTTCTCCTCATATTGAGATGGAACCTCCTGTGCTGTAGTTTATATCCATTACACCTTGTCCTATCACAGAGTGCAATGGAGAAGAGCCTGCCCCCTCCCTCTTGACAATTGTTAAACATTTATTAAATCCCCTCTCAGTCTTTTCCAGACTAAAAAAGCACCAGGTCTCAGCCTCTCCTCATAGGGCAGTTGCTCTAGTCCCTTAGTCATCCTCATAGCCCTCTGTTGGACTCTCTCAAGCAGATCCCTGTCCCTCTTGAACTGGACAAACAACTGAGCCCAAAACTGGACACAATATTCCAGATGAGGTCTCACCAGAGCAGAGCAGAGGGGGAGGAGAACCTCCCTTGATCTGCTGGAAACACTCCTCTTAATGCACCCTAGGATCCCATTGGCCTTCTGGGCCACAAGGGCAAGTTGCTGTCCCATGGATAACTTGTTATCCGCCAGGACTCCCAGGTCCTTCTCCACAGGGCTGCTCTCCAGCAGATCACCTCCCAACCTGTACTGGTGCAGTTTATTGTTCCTTCCCAGATGCAGGACTCTGCACTTATCCTTGTTGAACCTCATTAGGTTCCTCTCTGCCCAGCTCTCAGTCTGTCCAAGTCTTGCTGAATGGCCTCACAGCCTTCAGGTGTCTCAGCCAAGCCTCCCAGTTTGGTATCATCAGCAAACTTGCTGAGCAGACAGTCTGTCTGTCCCCTCATCAATGTCATTGATGAAGATGCTGAACAGAACTGGACCCAGCACTTACCCCTGGGGGACTCCACTAGTTGCAGCTCTCCAGCTGGGTGATCTGTAAGGTCCCTTTCAACCCAAACCATTCTATTATTCTAGTTCTTGTTTTAAACTGGAGTGGTACTAAGAGGGGCAGTGTCACATCAGTTTCTTAAGCCCGCTGTACTCATGGTATAGCATGTGCACTGCGTTCTAACCATCCATTAAACAAGATATTTCTTTGCAGGCCACATTTTGAGGATCCCTTTCCAGGTGTCCTGTACTCCAGATGCTTTAAAAAATCCTGTCCCCAGGTAATACTAGTGTGCCAAGACCAAGCCAAACAGATGCACTGCACAGCTCACACCCAGACAATCTATGCAGGGTGGGACAGCTTTTGTCCCTACTGTGTACTTATCCCTCATCAGTCTCCTCCTCTCCAGGCTCCAGCCTGGCTATGGGGTAAGAACACAAAACCCAAGCCTGACCTGATTGTTCATCCAGCAAGACTCATTACTGATGGACTTCCAGGTTAAAGTGTCCTTTTGGGATCCAGAAATACTTCCCACCTGATGCCTCAGCAAGGACTGTTTGTTTTGTGACCATAACTCAAGAATTCCTACAGGAATACCAGGTTTTGTAGACCACTGTCATTTGAGTGCCTATCTTTACAGCAACAAAAGTAGTCCTGAGTGCCTGTCAGGTGATTTGGCACTGCTTTTTCTCTGTTTTTCTAAAGGGAGTTAAAATATTTCAAGACTGCTAATGTAACAGCTCAAAGGCTCTCAAGAATCTTTTTAAATGATGAGTGTAATGCATAATGATGAGTGCATAACAGACACTTTTAAGAAACAGCATCAAAATGGACTCAGATCTGACCCATATGCTGGTTTTCACTTGCTGTGGCTTGATTTGCTTAGTTGGTTCATCTTACCACTGTTTTAATTCGCCTTTTATGGCACCACTGTGCAGCCACATGCTTTTTGTCCCTCCTTTGTTCCCTAAACTCAGGAGCTGCAACAGGCAGTTTGGGAGGGGACTCAGTTTCACAAGTTGTTCATGATACAGATAAGCATGGGAGCATATTCAGAAAGAGGAGCACACTTTACTTTTCCTGTAGTACTTTCCTGAAGGTATGAAGCTTGCTTTTCAGAAGACTAAAGGGCACATCACTGTAGATTGTTTCTGACTCTCCACTTGATTTTGAGGGTGAATGGCTACAGGTAAGGCACTGGTTCAAGCAGCGCTCAATAGAGAAAGATGATGTTTCCTATTGTCTGGATTCAGTCTTCAGAATAACCAGGAGGAATGCATCATACAGAGAAGCAATGGGCTTTAGGGGACTGAGAATTGTTTGGCTTTCCCATAGAGGCTTGACAGATTCTTGTAATTCCTTGGAAACTGTCTAAGAAGAGAGAAAAACAGAATGTTTAGGCATTTGCTCATATAAAGTGAAGAATTCCATCACTCCAAGCATTAGAAAGAGAGCCTTAAAAAAAAATCAAAGAGCAGTACTTGAAATTAAAATGTAAAAAGAGGAATTTTCCATCTGTCATCTTTGACCAAAGTCAAATCATTCTTTATGTTGAATACAATGTATTTTTCAGCTGCAGCAGGTCAATGTCAAAAGCAAAGCTGTATCTGTTTCATATTCAAGGACAGCACGTTAGCCGAGGAAAGCTTTGGTTTGTATTTAAAATCCTTAGAATGGAGTGTGTAGGCAAACAGCCAATATGTTCAGGTATGTAAAGGACTTTGCATTTTTATTAGTGTATTTTTAATACTCTGTTATGTTTAGAGGAGTAAACTGATTTCTGATCCACAGAAATAACAACTCTATGGAGTATCATAGAAAGTATTATAAGTTCATTTTATACAGAGATGTTTTGTAAAAATTTTTCCTAGCCTTTTGCATCAGTTGGAAAAAGAAACGAAGAGAGAAAAGAATTTGGAATGAAGGAGAAAGAAAAGGAAAAGAAAAGAAACAAAAAGAGAAAAAAAAAAGAAAAGAAAAGAAAAGAAAAGAAAAGAAAAGAAAAGAAAAGAAAAGAAAAGAAAAGAAAAGAAAAGAAAAGAAAAGAAAAGAAAAGAAAAGAAAAGAAAAGAAAGGAAAAGAAAAGAAAAGAAAAGAAAAGAAAAGAAAAGAAAAGAAGAAAGGAAAAGAAAAGAGAAAAGAAAAGAAAAGAAAAGAAAAGAAAAGAAAAGAAAAGAAAAGAAAAGAAAAGAAAAGAAAAGAAAAGAAAAGAAAAGAAAAGAAAAGAAAAGAAAAGAAAAGAAAAAAGAAAAGAGAAAAGAAAAAGGAAAGAGAAAAGAAAATAAAAGAGAAAAGAAAAGGAAAGAAAAGAAAAAGAAAAGAAAAGAAAAGAAAAGAAAAGAAAAGAAAAGAAAAGAAAAGAAAAGAAAAGAAAAGAAAAGAAAAGAAAAGAAAAGAAAAGAAAAGAAAAGAAAAGAAAAGAAAAGAAAAGAAAAGAAAAGAGAAAAAATAAAAAGAAAAAAGAATGGCAGCCCATGTGGGAAGATGAACCTGATAAAACAATCCTGAGAAATCTGCAGCTCCTTGTTACACATGAAAAGTCTTGATAGTCAAAGGTAGAGGCTAGATACTGGTGGTAATACAGAAGATCACAAAAACCACCGTAATTGTGGTGAGAAAGACAAAAATTTAAGAGAAACAGATAATATTTTATCTGCATTTGTGACTATTGGAAAAGTGGCGTCTGAACCCAACCAGATCAGTATCTAATGCATTGCTTGATTTAGTCTGTTTTCAGTGACTTTTAAAATGTACTTTTAGTGGCAATTCTAATTCAACAATGTATGTCCTCTAAATGCACTCTGTAGCATTTCCCTCCCACGCCATATGTGAGCTACATTTTTATAGCAAGAACAAAGAGGAAAATAATGGAGCTTTGCTGCTGTTTAGTGAATGGAAATTTTCAGGGTTGCTGGATAGCACTGTGTTAGTGGTGGGAAATCAGGTTTTCCCACAGGGGCTGAAATATTCTGACTGACAACTCTGGCTTGAGGATCACTCAGGAAGGAAGCATGCTGCATGTTAGAAGACAATCCAGTTATTACTGGGACACATGCTTTTCTGGAAGTATGTAATTCCCGTTGGGTTATATGAGTATTTCACAAACACTAGGTTAGATTTATCCTCTTTTTCTCTTACTAAAAAGAAGAGATAGAGGAAAGAGAAAGCAGCAGAACTGCAATGTTTTTCCTTAACTATCCAAAACGAAACTGTCAGTAAGCCAGGAAGATTAATGAGGGTGTGACAGTGGAAAGTGTCTTCCTTTCCCTTTAAATAAGTGGCCACTTGCAGAGAACTGGCCACGAAAAGTAAAAAACACAGAATTGAAGTTGTCACAATTTTTCACCACACAATTCCATTAAGAGACATAAAACCTTTTCTTGGCAGAAAATCACATTTTCTTAAGCTGGAATTGTTTTGAATCATGGCATAAGTGTTTAGGAATTGAAGACAGATAAATTGATATTTTACATCTTCCATTCAGATTCTTGCACAGCTATTAATTTAGTCTTACAGAACTAGAATTATTAGAAAAAAATTAAATTATCAGAAGCCTACAGTCTATGGTCTTAAGGCAAAATGTTCATTAAACTTTGTTAGGAGTTTTGCCTGAGGAAAGCTGTAAAACCTGGCCTTTATAAAAAGCAGACTGTTTTAATTTTCAGAGATAGACATTTCCTACCATCCTGTGGTCATGGAAATAACAGGAATTCAATTTAGCTGAGGTCAGAGCAGGAGCAGTTTATTCCTATAGCTATAGGAGAGTTACAGGGTTTATATACCTTTAGGATATATAACCCGCTCTTCACCAAAGCCTATCAAATAAGTAGGGTTGTAGTACATTGCAGCAAAAAGCAGTTTTATGTGGGTTAGTTTATATATGGGGGGCTCCAAAAAGCCGGATAAGGAAGCTCTAGGCAGCAGCTCTTTTTTACAAATAATTCACTGCTTTGTTAATTAATTTTCACTGACTCGTTTAGGTCATGCTGACATGTATGTCGTAGCTATGGAGGTCTGCAAAGGATTTAAAGGATTTAAAGCCACTGTGAAATGCACACTAAATTTGGGAATAAATATTTCTGGTTTTGAAGGCTGACTTTCATGGGATTCTGTACTGAAGACTCATTCTGCTGGGCTGCTTTGCAGAATAAGGTCCCTGAGGCACCAGTTTACATATGAAAGGTTTTCTCTGCTAAGGGTGAGAAGAAAATTGAAGTTCACACTTAAACTAGTGCAAACAGTGTGCTCTTCATCAGTTCAAGGCAGATGTGGAGGGATTTTCCTGTGACATTTCTGCAGTAGCATATAAAACTTTGATAGAGCTACTTTGGTCTTAAATAAAAAACCCAGATAGTTAATTCTACAGAAAATAGGTGCAGGCATAGAATAAGCACATGCCTAAACAGCTGCTTGCCAACCCAACAGACACCATGCAATTTGACAAACAGGACTGTAAGGAATGAACAGAAACCATTTTATCAGTTCCTTGCCAGACTGGCAGATCCTAAGCAAGGGAAGGACCAAAAAAACTGCTATATGAATCCAACTCTCAGCATAAACAATCCCAAACTCCTAGCCTTTATCCTTCACATAAGATGTCAAAATACTCAACTCCAAATTTGTATGGTCACGTGACAAACAGAATAATGGACATTTCAGGAAAAAAATAATTAATCTACACTTTTTTTCAATCAAAGGAATAATAATAAAAAATGCCAGTTATCTTTGCTAATTAATATTCAGTAAATATCCACAATTCTTTTGTCACAGAGGTTTTCTTCCACACAGCAGTTTCTGACACCGGTCATCAGCCACTCTCCCCCTCTATTCTTCAAAATGCTATTTTAATGGTTGTCTTTTCTTTCCCCCTTAAATAGCTTTTAGCCAGCCATTATGACTTAAAGAGCAACTGAGACATGAAAAACAAAGTAACTGTAGTGTGAAGGTTAGATCAAATGACAAACCATTGGCATCTCACTACCGAATTTCTTATTTTATCACAAACTGCACTTTGCCCGTTACTGCACTTCCCATAGATTATTTTCAGTGGAAAATGAGGTTATTCATGTGTAACTGGCAGTGTATCATGCATTCAGTGTGTAGTATGAGCACAGGGAATGTCCAGAAAGCTGTCCTATATGTATTTGGTGTAAGCTTCTTGTACAGATTTGGAATAACAAATTCCTTTATTTATATTTGATGATTCCTTAGAGAATTAAGAAGCTGTGAAAATATGAGGGAAGTGAATGTGTGTTTTCACTGGCAAGATACCTGGTCATCTTTACCAGGAGGGAATGGTCCCTTTTCCATTCCTTCTCCATGTCTTTGAAAGATTCCCACTCTTAGATCTAGGTTTCAAACTCTCAGAGGAGGCTTGAAGGTCTTATTTTGTTTGCTTGCACCTTTTCTGTATTCTAACTATTTAGGTTATAATTACTGCTTTTGTGACCTCAATATTTCACTTAGGTCACTTATTTAGACCTGAAGGTGTTGTTTGATGGCTGCCTGAATGTGAGCCAGCACTGTGTTCAGGTGTCCAAGAAGGCCAATGTCATCCTGGCCTGTATCAGGAAGATTGTGGCCAGCAGATCTAGGGATGGGATTGTCATCCTCTACTGGTAAAGCCACCCCTCAAATACTGTGTTCAGCTTTGGGCCTCTTACTTAAGGAAGGACATTGAGGCGCTGGAGCGTTTCCTAGAAGGAGCAACTAAGCTAGTGAAGGGCCTTGAACAAAAGGCTGAGGGAACTGGGGTTGTTTAGTCTTCACAAGAGAAGGCTGAGGGAACACCTCGTTGCCCTCTACAATTACTTCAAAGGAGGCTGGAGTGAAGCGGGAGCTGGTCTCATGTGCAACAAAGACTTGACAGCACAAGAGGAATTGGCCTCAAGTTGTGCCAAGGAAGTTCAGGTTGGCTATTAGGAAAATTTTCTTCACAAAAAGGGGTATCAGGCATTGGAACAGGCTGCCCAGAAAGGTGGTGGAGTCACCATCTCTGGAGGTATTTGAAGGATGTGTGGATGTGGTAGTGGCTTAGCAGTAGTGATAGGAGAGTGAGCTCTAGGTGAGCGGTTGGAATTCATGATCTCAAAGGTCTCTTCCTACCTCAACAGTTCTATGATTCTAATGAACAGCTCAGTGGAGAAAGAGTATGTTTTCAGATATCCAGCATGGACAGGCTGTTGTGTCCATTATCTCATTGCCAGTCATGGCAGCATCCAAATATGACTCTATTTCTAACTTAAAGGTTGCTGAAGTATCAAAAGCTCAGCAAAATCAGTTAGGAATCCTGAAAATAATCAGACATTTTGGCAACTTTTCTGTCTGTCTGACTAGCAGCTTGTAGTTGCCCAAAACAGACAGAGCTTAATTAATTTAATATTTGTTCAGGAGTCCAGGAAAGACAAAAATCAGTAGTCATAATCACATGTGATTTCAGTCTGAGGCAGACAGGAGCATAAAAGTTTCTTGTGGCAACAGTGGCATATCCCTGTGTGATCCTGGAAAGTGCCTGTGCAGTCAGTGGTTTTCATAAATGTTCTTCTTTCATAGAGTCATAGAACTGTTGAGCTTGGAAAAGACCTGAGAGTTCATCAACTCCAACCGCTCACCTAGAGCTCACAATCGACCCCTACTGTTAAGCTGCTACCACTAAACCACATCCCTCAGCATCTCATCCATGCATCTTTTAAATACCTCCAGGGGTGGTGATTCCACCACGTCTCTAGGCAGCTTGTTCTAACCCTTGTTAACTCTTTCTGTGAAGAAAATTTTCCTAGTATCCAACTAGAACCTCCCTTGGCACACTTTGAACCCATTTCTCTTGCAGTCTCCTCAAAAACATAAGAGAGGATTCCTCAGTCCCTAACACACACAAAAAGTTATTACAGACTACAGGTACAATTTAATTAGTTGGCAGTTAAGTGCAGAATGCCTGGTTTTTAAGAGGTGGAGCTCACTCAAAACACCATGTGAAGCCACCTAATCTACATACACACTCTGACTATGAATTTAATACACTTGACAAAGAGTATAAATTAGATGTCAAGGTCACAGGCTACATCACCTGTTTTAGCGGACAAATTTGTGTTTTAGCATGCAGTATTTTCACTGCCAACAGTAGTCTGTATTTCAGTTGGCAGTCCACACACAAGGAATGATGTGCTTATGCTGTAGTGGACTTACAAACACGTCATGTTGACGGAGTAATTATAGACGTACACAAGCAACACAATTTGCAAAATAATTACTTTACTTTTCATTGCTAGATGGCTTTATTGTGTTCCAGAAAATAATTCCAAGTTTCTAATTCCAACATATCTTGCTTTCTATTCTGCATCTTTGAAGTGAAAACTTTGCAGAGAATTGTGTAAGGTTTGTTCATTATTGAAGGACTGTATAAAACTGTTACTGACTCTAGAGGGGTAAATTGCATCCTAAATGCATATAAAAAAGTATTGTGAGTAAACAGTAATTATGTATGGCAAAACTTCCATAGGACACAGAGTTTTTACCAAGTATAGACTGAAAAAAAGGACATTGAAACAAAAATGTCAACCAGAAGCCATTCAAGAACATAAAGAACATCTTCCTGCAGAACTGAAAAAGATTTTTATGTAAAGTAGTCCTTATAACACCATGAAAATATGCTTTCAAAGAACAAATACTAAGCATAAATCTACTACATTCTGGTACAGAATCTTGTATTTTGATATCTAAAACACGATATGGTTACTACTCAGTGTGGTTTGTGATCAACAGGTAGTAGATGAGGACAAATGAGCCCCCTTCATCACCCAAACCAACAGACCCCCAACTCAAACAAAACCCTTCTGGCCAAATATATCTCAACTACTAACTGCTTCTATGTGGACAACCTGTTTCATTTTGCATATCACCTTCGATATGGCTTATCTAGACTTGACTTAAAATTCTTGTTGATCTTATGTAAAAAACACCTGTGTAGTAAGAGTGTAGTGTGAAGTTAACAGGTGGAGACTGTCAAATAATTAACATAACAGCATAAATGATACTTTTCTGAGGAGTTAACTTGTTTTCCACTTTGGGCACATGCTGGTTCAGAAGGCTAGTAATCCAAAATATCTTCCTGCAGATACAGTCTACATGAAAGTACCATGAGTCTGCAATTACTGATGCCACAATGCTATCAAGTGCATGAAAAAACAATACAATGTTTGTACCCCTTTATGGATCACCATTTCAGTATTTTAAACAGAAAATACTGCAGAACTTGTGTAAAATGTTACTGTTTTATTGCAATGGTCAGGGCAATGTAGTTCGTGTCTAACATGACTGGACAGTGCTTGCAATGGCAAGACTGAGTGGAAGCGGTATCTCCACAGCTGTAGGCATGTGTTTAGCACTTGTCAATTTCCCTGTTCCTTCTACAGGGCCAGTGGAATAGGAATGGAGATTCCTTCTTTGCTTTCTTTTATTTGCCATAGATAATCCTTTTTCTCGGGACAGCAAACAGGATCATGTTGTTTCTCGTTCTTGGGCTGTCCTGTAGCAGGCTATGCATCTTCATCTTTCTGCAGGTTCAAGCTATTTGCCTTTCTGGAGCATGACACCAGAGGAGCTCTGGTGAACACTGTGAGTAGGTGACAGCATTATTCTAATCCAAGCAGTGAGCCCAACGCTTGTGTTTTTGCTGGTGCTGGAACACATTCTCTGTTTAGAGAATCCTAGCCCTTTTCCTTTCTTATTGTCTGGGTCTGCAATTGTTTGTGAGACCTCATAGCTCCAGGAGGTAGCATCACTGCAATAAATTTCAGCAGCATGACCAGCTTCATGCTACCATCCCTTCAGGTCCCACCCTTGATCCTTTGCCTGTGGTGACATTCCCATCTTTGTCTTCTTTCAGGCTGCAGGTCCTTTTCACTCCTTGGTCAGGCTCTCCTCCAAGCCACCTGTCCCAGCAAATGCCTAATTATCAAAAGTCAATACAGCTGGAAAGCCAATGCTGTCCTCCCTAGGAGGACTCACAGGCTCACTGCCTTGCGTCCTTTTATCAGGACCCATTCAAATGTCCTTTTGATTCATGGTTTGCAGTGGATGACACAGGAGGGTGAACAACCGTCTCATTTCACTGCACTGTGAGTGCAGCTTGGTCTGAGCCAGTCATGCAAAGAAACAGGTAGCCTTTTTTTTTAGCAGAAGGTAAGGATCTCTCTTACTGAGGATTGTAATTTGCAGAAATTCTTGTAAGCAAAAATATTCAGCTATCTTCAAAACTAAAAATCTTCAGGCTACTGTATTCACCTCTCCAGACAGCCAATGTATTATTAGCTTTATATTGGCTTTAACAAAAATTCAGACAAGTGGATCCAGATACTGGGGTGTGGCTGACCTGCAAATGTCTTTCCTTAGTCTGGGATAGGCCAACTTTACAACCAAGTAATACAGGCTTAGAACTGTTCCACATCAATCCACCAAGCAATGACTCAGGTGTCTAGACACAATGCAACAGTTCGACCTTTGCAGTAGAGTATACAGCGACCTTAAGCCTGTTTATCACCACTAGTTTTCAAAGTCCAGCATGACACAATGCACCCAGAGTCCCTCGGAACTGTTGTGGTTACTGTTTTCTGTTGTTTTCAGGACATAGAAAGGAGAGTTCTCTCCATTTCTCTACTTATACAACACCCTAGTTCCTTTTTTTTTTTTTTTGTTTTGAGAATGTGGCTGGACAAATAGTGCCATGTCACACTTGAAATTCTGGATTTCTCAGTATAAAATTGCTTTTGTAACTGCACAACAGAATCAGGGAGTTAAATGTCATGTGTTGATAATGTAATTGAGTAGTCCTCCAATACGCTGTTGAAAACTTGCCCTTGAAATAACTCCTATGTAAAGTTAAAAAAAAAAAATATCCAGGGACAAATTGTTAACAACAAACTCTTGGTCTCTGTGAGTTGTTTGAAGAGCATCGGAAGCAACAGAGAGCTGTAGCCATGCTTGAGATGGTAGCAACAGTCTGTTATTCCACCAGTAAGGGAAATAAGCAAACAAGAAACAAGCAAACCCAAACGATACAAAGCGTTCTATACAAGCACAGGTTTATCAAAAGTACTGCTCTGCCTTATCTATTTAAATAAACATCTGATGAAACAAGCACGCCTTCTGTCAGTTTACCTGCCAACACTGACTTTGAGAATAAGGTCCCCAGTCATTTTGTAAGGAAATCAGTGTTTGTCTGCCCAAGATCGGTGAGCCCATGTGCTCCTGGTGTATGGGAATTTGTGCTCTGGTGAGACCTCATCTTGAGTACTGCATTCAGTTTGGGGCTCCCCAGTTTAGGAGGGACAGGGATCTGCTGGAGAAGGTCCAGCGGAGGGCTACAAGGATGGTTAGGGGACTGGAGCATGTGCCTTATGGGGAGAGGCTGAGGGACCTGGGGCTTTTTAGTCTGGAAAAGAGAAGACCTAGAGGGGATTTAATAAATGTTTATAAATATCTGAGGCCTGGGCGTCAGGAGGGAGAGGACAGGCTCTTCTCACTTGCTCCCTGTGATAGGACAAGGAACAATGGATGTAAGCTGCAGCACAGGAGGCTCCACCTCAACACAAGGGGGAACTTCTTTACTATAAGGGTCACAGACCACTGGAACAGGCTCCCCAGAGAGGTTGTGGATTCTCCTTCTCTGGAAACTTTCAAGCCCTGCCTGGATTCATTCCTGTGTGCCCTGAGCTAGATTGTATGGTCCTGCTCTGGCAGGGGTTGGACTTGATGATCTCTTTGGGTCCCTTCCAACCCCTGACATCCTGTGGTCCTGTGAACTGAAGAATGAGCCATTTTGGTGATGAATTGTTCATTTGTGAAGTGGAACAAAACCTGGAGTGGTTTCCCCAGATCTGCTCATTCCTGTAGCGTCTGTGCTTGGCTTGGCAGAAACCCTTGTTCATCTTCTTAAAGTCTGCTATGTAGCCAAGCTTGGCTGTGTACGCTGTCTCTTATGGCTCTTTCTCTGCTTGTAGCTGTATGAAAAATTAAAGAACTTATTCATCTGTGTACATCCTACCAACTATTTTCACATGGCTAGTCCACTTAATTGATCCAACAAGAGTTACTTGTTATGCCTGAAGCAGTCAAGACTTTTCCTCTGTTGGCCTTGGATTAATTTGTGTATTTGTCATAGGAAATATTAAGAGATCCTTTTCTTCCCCAGAATTATGCTGGTACACAAAACTACTTGGAAGCATTTGACTGGTTGGAGTTTGAAGAGCTCCCAGATCTACTGAACCACATAAAACAAAACAAAACAAAACAAAACACAACCCCCACCCCAAAAAAACACGAAACCCAAACACCAAAACCAAACAACCAAACCCCACTATTTTGTGAATGTTTTCTGTAGGTATGCTGTACCTTTGTTTTGAGCTGGGACTACTCAGGTTATTCCCAGAGGGTCAGAATTGCTGAGGTGCTCAGCAGCCACAATGGCAGACAGGCTTCCAAAGTGGTTCATTTCCCATTTTTGACATCAAAATGGTAACACTCCATTCATAAAATTGTATTGTGTGCTAGGGCCTAGGCCTTTTGAAAATGAAGCTATAGGTGTTCTATCTAAATGACAAATTGAAGTTGAACTTTTTTTTTATTTTTCAAGGAAAAAAAAAGTAGAAATTAAATTACTAGGCACCTTAAAAAGTCTTATGACTTGGAAAATCTTATCTGAGTAGAGATCGTGAGCCTTTCTAATATCAGAGCATGAGCAAAATCCTCATTCTTAGGTTATCCTAGTTTCCTACAAATTCA
This sequence comes from Indicator indicator, assembly GCF_027791375.1. Classification (NCBI taxonomy): domain Eukaryota; kingdom Metazoa; phylum Chordata; class Aves; order Piciformes; family Indicatoridae; genus Indicator; species Indicator indicator. The sequence continues at coordinate 79,826,575 of NC_072053.1, forward strand.
AACTTACCTTTCATCTTAAATAATTTCTGTGTCACGTCCACTATTAGTGCCTGACTCTTCAGTCTGCTGAATTCACCTTTTGGAGATGGGTATCTCTCAGAAATGTCAGAAAGGCTGAACAAAATGTAGACAACTGAACCCGAAGTATGAGGCAAATAATATTCTGTATAAAAATAGCTGGACTGTATCCAACTTGTAGAAGAAATAATGACAGAAAAGGAAAAAAAAAGGTACCATCACAGGTAGATACGATTTCTTTTGTTTGTTTTTTTGAAACCAGACTCTGAATGTCTTTCAAGAGAGCATGTAGTTAAACACTAGATATGTAACTCTGCTTAAATACTTAAACAGCTCTATTTCTGTGCCAAAGTAGCCCTGGCACATCACAGATTTTGTTGCTCCAAAATTGGGTTATTTTATTTTACAATGACAGCATCACAGGAAATTCAAAAGCTAGAACTAGTTCAAACTCAGACATGGAACTTCATATGCAGAAGAGTCCATATTAGCAGTATTAGCAGAACCATGTGTCCTGGCCCCATTACCTGTAGTCTTCAATGATCTGCCAGATTACTGGCCAGGCCTGTATTGTGTACCTGGGGACTCCAAAGTCCTCTTTCTTTTGTCATGCACTTCTGCCTGGCAATGTCTACCCTATTCTTAGCTTGCTGAAAAATTTCCTTCAGTTTTCTTTTGGTACCAGTGTCAGGGAATAGTTCTAAAACCTAAATCTACCATCCTAAATCCAAACTTTCTCTATCTTAACAGAAATTCAGCTGGGTGGGGGAATTACCTTCAGCTGCAACTATCTACAGTTTCCCTTTGCCATGAGCACACATGTTCAAACTGTTTCACCATCAATATGACAAGAAGAATCAGCACAGCAAAATCTTGCTATTGTTACCTGAACACAAAAATTTCCTTGGAGGAGAAACAGCAACCTTACCTAATTGCTGGAATAGTCCCATTACTTCAGTGCTATCAGAACAAATTCATCCTTGAAACACATAACTGTCAGGGCCCTGAGAGTACTTGCAAGCCTTAATGCATCTCACCAGCTTCCCGTGAGAGCACACACCAACCTTACCCATGGCCCAGGACCTTCATGTTGGGGTGAACATGGCTAGTACTGTGATCACTCTGGGTTGCAGCTCTCCACCCCTGAGGGCACAGACAGCTGCCACTGCTTCTGGACAGTAACTTGCCCAGTTCATGCCATTTCAACTGCTCACTTCAGAATCAATTTCATTGGAATTTCATTAACAGCTTTCTTTAGAAGGAATATGAAACTATGACACGGAAGCTGAGAAGTATCACAGGATCACAGGATGTTAAGGGTTGGAAGGGACCTCTGGAGGTCATAGAGTTCAACTCCATGCCAGAACAGGACCATAGAATCTAGTGCAGGCACCCAGATGGGTCTTGAAAGTCCCATCAAGCTATTTTATTAGAGCACAAACCTGACAAATTTCCAGGTATTAGCTGGATGCACAACAATGTGGAACTTCTGAATATATTAAGCATGTGCATATAAGCGTTCACCTGGATACATGTGTAACTGCTTGTGCATGCAAATAACCTTAACAAGGAATTCAAAGCACGCAGTATTTCAGTTCACTTGTAAAATCAGCCTAAAAGTGGATGGCATATGATGGCTTACACAGTATAGCTTAAGCAGATCTGTTCATTTGCTACCAACAGCTAAGAATTTCTGTTTCTTCACCTCCTGTTTAACGCTCATTAATGAGACCATACTGAGTGTGAACACAGGTGCCTTCAACTCACTGGGAAACAGTGTGAAAATTAAACAAATAGTTCAGAGGAGTACAATTCTAAATCCTAGCACTGAAACTAAACATTTTGCCATCAAAAATGTCACATGGGATGGCTACACCTTTTCATGAAAAGTAAATGTATTCCATCTTAGTTTACATAGATTTCTACCTCATAATGGTGAATACGTGTAGGTAGAGCTTTAGATTAAAACAGCAGTTGCATTGGTGGAATGCCAAAATGGTTATGATGATGATAATAAGAACAAGAATAATAAATCTCTATCATTTATATTATAATTTTTGCATAACTAATAGTACATTATAGTTACATAGTTATGTTTATTGTATTCCCTTTCTTTGATAACATCAACTTAAAAAACATTTCTTGACTAAAGTTTCACAAGTGGCATTGTCCTAAGGAAAGAAAAGGTTAAAGGTATTTGTACTATGTAAGAAAAAGAAATGTGTACCAGAATTAGCTTTCAGATTAGAAACTTACAAGTAAAGGAGGAATAGCTTCTTTTTGTGTTCACTAGCTGCTAAGGGTGGGAATACTCCAAATAGTTGTTTGGAAAGGGAATTCTCTAGGCAGCATGCTTAGCAGGAGACAAAACCAGCATGCTACGTTCTAGAGAATGACTGTAAAGTCTTGTATAGAGAAAGAGAAGAAGCAAAGCAATGTAAATTTACAGCCTTCTATTATTCAGAGAATGCCTGGTGTTAAAGATTGACTTTTGCTGGATTTTGCAAAGACAGGGAAAAACTGTTAAAAGAAAAAAATCCTCCAAGAATACTTGAAAAGCAGTGTCTTCTTGCTCTTAAGATTAAGAACAAGGCTTTCCACTGAGGAACACTGCTGTAGCTGTATTGGAGTTAACGATAGTACATTAATTTATAATAGCCAGTTATTCATGATGCTCTGTAAACAAATGAAAACACTGACATTCTACTCATGTGGGGTTGTTGCTCTGTTGTTCCTTACAGACTTACATTCTTATTCAACAGAGCCTCTGAGAACATGTTTGAACAAGAGGTCAGACAACTTCATGGAAGGGTAGGAAAATCTTGTTATTACTTATGCAGTCCCACATGTATTCTCAGAGACTTTCTGTCAGTGAAGAATAAATTATAAAAACACAAAACAATGTCCCTTAGCTTGAAGATCTTCCCGCTTCTGAGCTCTAGCAGTGAACACACTGGACATACAGTTAATGCTTTTGTGAATGGATTATGATAAGATTGTGGGGGAAAAAAAGAAAGAACTACGTTATTTTAAATCATCCAAAACTCAGAGTGGAGCTCACTCGCTTTTTCTATGGTGAATTTTCCAAAACAGACTGAAAAGCTCTGAAAGTCCAAAAGCCACGTCTGTGTCATGGTAGGGCCGTGACATGGCCCAGCACAAACCCAGACAGGCCTTAAGATGTCTAGACAGGGTCCCTTTGTCTCCCCTCCTTCCTGCAGAAAAATAGGGCAATGCAGGAAAAAGAACAAAGGGGACAGGACTCCTGCCTGTCTGGTAAACAAGATGTTTATCTGGGGCGAGACTGGGACGAGTAAACTGACCACTGCTCCCTCAGATGCAAGGTCCGTGCTTCTGCCTTTTATGGTTATAGCCTGGCAGAACGCTTTCCATTGGGCAGCTACAGGTTAGCTTCAGTGCCCCATTGGACCAATCGATCTCTGGCAAGATGTATATACACAAGTGACTTGGTAGTCACCCTTGCCTTGCCTTGCCTTACTTCAAACATCACTTCAAGCCTACTTGGACCTGTCTTGTAGAAAGTGCCTCAAGTCACCCTGCCCTGCCTCAAGTGCCTGGTCCAGAGCCTGGGATATAGCCACAAGCCACACACAGCAAGCCGGAGAAGCCACGAGCCTAGAAGCTGGATCTGCCTAGCCTGCTTCCCCTTGCTACCAGACTCGTGCTGTGCCTCAGTTTACCCAGATACCAAGCAAGCGCCCATCGCAAAGAGCATCGTTAACTGCCTGCCGTCCGCTGAAGCCAGACCAGCCTGGGACCATGCGGGAAACTCTCACACAGCAGCAGCAGCAGCATCCCCATGTGGGTAAAACCATCTGTGAGTAATTAATTAATTGCCCTTTGGGTTTAAAGGTTCTTATCAAGCCTCCCCCCGCTGTAATCGAGCACTATCTGCTCTTGGGGACTTTCTCTTTCCAAGTTACTCCCTCCCAATTTGCATAGAATTGTTTGTATTTTGCCCTAAGACTGCATATTTCCATTGTAAATTCATATTCTAACCATGCAATGATCCTATTCAATGAGTTTTGGCATATTGCATTAGTAAAGGGTTACTATTTTTATAATACCCATTTGCCATATTGTTTATTATTGTTGTGAAGGTAATTAATGATTCCCCCCTCAACCACAAAAGTCTGACACAAACTTCACAGAGAAAACACATGTTGATTAGGTCAGATGGAAAAGTGTTATTTCCCTGCTCCCTTAGCCCTCCATGCAGGTCAATTCTTACAGGATTGATTTGAGATGACTCACTTTTCTAAGTGGCAGCAAACTTCCTACAGTAATGTCTGGTTATCAGGAAGGTTGCTTCATCCTTTTCAAAAGGCTGACTGGCTTCTCCCTAGGGTTTCTCTGTTTTTCATGCTGAATCTCGCTCCATGTGCTGTGCTACAGAAAAATTCTGGGGCAGACCCATGGCAAAGTTTCACTCTGGCCAGAAGGTGTCTTTGGCCTCTCCCTCTTCCTGAAAGAGTTCAAGCCAAACAAATGACCTGGAAGATCACATATCTGTTCTCTGGCTGTCCAAATGTAGGCCCTGGAAATCTCCATTCATTAGTTTAGTAATATTTGTTACTATAATGTCAGGGCAAATTTTGGTACTTTTGTGACAGAACATGAACAGAGGCTGAAGGAGATGGGATAATTTAATCTGGAGAAGAGAACGCTAAGGGGAGATCTAATTGCTCTTTACAACTACCTGAAAGGATGTTGGAGTGAGGCTTATGTTGTTCTTGTCTCCCAAGAAAATAGTGACAGGATGAGAGGAAATGAGCTTAAGTTGTATCAGGAGAGGTTTACATTGAATATTAGGAAAAATTTCTTTACTGAAAGAGTGACGAGGTTTTGGAACAGGCTGTCCAGGGAGGTGGTGGGATCCTGGAGGTGTTCAGGAAGCTTGTAGATGTGGTACTTCAGGATATAGCTTAGTAATCATGGGTTATGGTTGGACTGTATGATCTTAAAGATCTTTTCCAGTCTTAACAATTCTGTGATTCTATATGAAGTGAAAATACACTGGCTTGACACAAGGATTGTTGTAGTCATACCCATGTTCCAGGTCAACTGTCTTGTTTTTCATAACAGCTGTTTATGTGCTTCATGCAAAGTTTCCATTCCTGCTGTTTTTTAAAGTGAGGTATATGTGAAGACAATTCATACAACAATACATAAACTCATCCAGAAAATTGAAAGAAATACTTATAAGCAAGAAGATCTGTAATTTCAAAGTTACAGAACTTGTAACTTGGTCTTGAAATAAGGTTTTACATTCATGTCGTCTAAAACAGACAAAGGGCTTTATCTTAAAAGGCATGAACAATTAATATAAAAAATAGAGTAGTTATCACCACTGGCTTTGCAAAATGTGGTAAAAATTCTTCACTGTGAATTGCATGCTATCCTAGCAGAAGTTTGTCTCCTGGTTTCTGGGAAAGATAAACAATCTTCTACAAAAAGTCTGACATTCTAGGCAAAACTTAAACCTGTTTTTCCCTTAGTCAGGCAGTTTGAATGTCTGATCTGCTTTAGAGCAGTTGAATGATTGAAGCCTTACAGGATTTTGAATAAGGTCCTCAGTTTACTAATGGCATAATCATTCAAAACCTGAGTGTCCATGTTTTTACCATTTAGGTTATTGATCTCAGTGTGATTTATGAGCATTATTTTTCTGTATTTTCAAATCTGAACATGTGTCAGTATATATTCCCCCAAAGACAGATTATTCATATGCTAGTAACTCCCACATCAGTACCATAATGCCTAAACCTGCTGTTGCAGATGATACTGGAATTTTAGGGCAGCATTACACAAACTGCTGATAAAGTCCTAGCATTTTCGGGTCAGCTGATTTCAGATTCTGGAAATAGGGGGCTAATAATAAGTATCTAAACCCAAGCTTTTTGTTAGCACCTTACAGGCTTTTCTGTTCTTGTTAAAACTGCTGGGAAGGTGTTCTTTTCTGATAGGAGTTAGAGGTGGAAAAGTATGACTGGTAGAATTTTTCCTCCTGGTTTTGTGGTCCAAGCTCTTGTTCCTAAGATTTTAAGAATGCAGGTACATAAAGAAAAGGAAGACAGAAATAATTTAGAAGCTACAACCAAAAGCTAAAAACTAGGGGTCAAATCTAGTATGAATGTTTGTAACCATTCATGTTATTAGCCATTAAACAATTCTAAATACATCAGAGCCCGTAAGCTGGGAAGAACTTAGGGACTCTGTTTCTGAGTGTGCGCTTTAGTCTTTAAAAATGTAGCAATCTTCTTTCTTTTTCCCTTTCTCTCTCTCTCTCTTTTTTTAATGATAAATGTAACATTATGAGGCCTTCAGAAAATCAGTTAATATCTTTGTCTCTGAAGAGCCATAGAAGCATTTTCTGCTGCATTGTCTGCTAATTTTCAATTTATTTTTATGCTTTTTGATGGTTTCAGGCTTTTTTGTGGGTTTGTTGTTTGTTTGGGTTTGGGGTTTTGTGGGGTTTTTTTGTTGTTTTTGTTTTGTTTTGTTTTTAGGGGGTTGGGTGTGTGGAAATAACTATTTTCTTCAAGTAAGGGCATTCTGAAAGAAAAACGTGATCTGTTATGTTCTATCAGGTGATGGTATTAATTCTTATTTATCATTACTTGCTGTGCTGAAGGCACCCTATGCCCAGAATTATGTCCCCAAATACCAGCAAACTTGTCCCAGCATGTTTTGGCAAGTCCCCCCTTCCACCCTCCTTCCCAGAGTGGGGACAAAGGCCCAGGTGCCAACCTGTCTCCTTAAGGGGTAAACAACTACATGTACCCATCGCATGGCATGCTCATGCTCTTTCCATCTAAGGGCATAATTCTATCTTCACACTTTCTACAGGGTAAAGCAGGTTGTCGACAAGTGTGCCCATTGGCCAGATCCAGCCTTGAGAGATCTATAAGTATTATCTAGCTTGTTTACCAATTTGCTCTCTCCTTTAGCTTTCTCTTGCTTTGCTTGAGCTACGTAAGCTTGCAGTGCCCCTAAGTCTTCCACTCCCACATGCAAGCATACTAGAGGCCTCTGCAATATGGAAAGAAGCCAGCTCCCTGAGCTGCTCGAGGAACCAGCATAGGAGATCCCTTCGCTGAAGCTATGAAAGCCAGCATTGTAAGCCCAGTTGTGTCTTCGAGACGACTGGACATCCCGAGAGTAAGCTTTAGCCCAGAGGACGAAGGACTAGCCCAAGCCCGGCAGTCCAACATTGCTACAGCTATGAGCAGCTGACCAAGCAGTTACGCATCTTGCGTGATGCTTGCTGTTAGCAGGAGATAAAGGAGCCTCCCACTCTTGCCGCTCCACAGCCCTGAGCCGTCAGGGTAAAGTAACTCAGGATTTCCCGAGAGAGAGAGAGAGAGAGAGAGAGAGACACCCTCTCCTTTGAGAGCAAGCCAAGGACTGCATTGTCAGCTTAATGGGAAGCAGTCACTGAGAGATTTGGCATTGCCAGCTCCACTTCGAGCCCAGGGGAAGCGCCCCACCCCTTCCCTGAAGCTCGTCTCCAGGACTGAAGATAGCCGACCCCACCCACCGGGAACTGTCATCTCGACCATGAGGGCCAACCCTGAAGGACCTGGCACTGCCGCACAGGACCACTGCCTCAGACTGGCCCTGCCAGGCTGACTCTGTTCAGGGAGCTGAACCAATCCTGCCAGCCCCCGGTCACCGCAGTTGCGCTGTGGGACTACCCTGCCAAGGAAAGTCGTCCCTCCCGTGGCAGCCGGAGGAGAAGAAAGAAAGTCACTGTCCAGACTGGGCCAGCCCCAGGCAGACAACGAGCAGCCAGCGTGATCCCGCAACTTGCTTCACTACAAAGAAAGACACAATGTATCTTTTCATGTGTGCAACATCCAGTAGCATTCAGTTCGAAGTGCCCGCGCCTAGCTGCGTGATATTCCATCTTGAATTGCCTCTTGATAGCGTTGTAAATATCTCTGTACTTAGTTGCAGCTGCCAAGTGTCTTGTCGAGTCGCCACCTAGTGGAAAAGCTCTGGAACTGCACCCTGCATTCCCTTGAGTAGAAATTGATTCTGCAAATATTCTAATTGGGTCAAATTGTATATACTAAACCAGTTATGGAATATATTTTCACAAATGTGCGTTAGAATCAATATATATATAAAAGTGATTAATCCGTTATTAATAATTTTAATAATCAATAAACAATAATTTTCATCATTCATAAATTAATAACCATCCTCCTCCTTACTCACCACACTTGCATGCTTTCTCTTAGACACTAGCTGGATGATGTTTATAAATTATTTGTGGTAGAAGAATTTCCAAATGCAATGAGGGACTAAGAATCCAGTGGAGCCATTCAGCACAAACTTTGGAAGAAGTTAATGGACATGTAGTATGAGTGCCTGTTACCTCTTACCACCATCTGCAGAATGAGTTACCCACTAATAGTTGTCACATTTGCAAGCACGCCCATGTTAGAAACCAAGAGCAGCTCAACATTACCTTTCATTCACTGAAAAACATTATTGCATAAGGAGAGCTCTTGAAAAGAAGTGGCCTTAGAGTCTGGTACAAAAAGCAGATTTTAGTGTACCTCTGCTGAACTGAATAGCAAAACCAGGGTGCCAGTTCCTTGTGGCAAGTGTACACTTTCTAAAGAACTTGGAAACAGAGAAAGGCTACAGTTGAACTTCTTTATATCGCTCACCACTGTCATGCTGAAAGGAAATCTAATAGGAAAAACTGTGGGATTTCCCAGTATTTTCTTAGTCCATTTTAACAATCCTGTTCTGTGGCAGACACTCAAAAGATGCCTATGCTGTGCTACACAGCACATGCTGAGGCTTCAGAGCAAGTTCCTAACAAGCCAATAATTGTCTGTGGCAGAGAACAATACCGTGGGTCTCAGAAGCAGTACAGTTAGGTTAGCCCAGGCAGAGTTAAAGGCTTCAGCTGTTTAACAGAGCTGATTAACTTGCAGGGAATGCTGCCTCAGTGCTGCTCTGCTCTTGGTCTGTGTGGAAACATCTAGAGCATCTTTGCAAAACAGCATGTACAGACTTGAATTTTAGAGCTGGTTGAAAAGGGAGTCATTACAAAACATGGGAATAGGTGTTTTGAGTTATCCGTGTTCTCAGAATGTGGCAGAGAATGTTTCTACTGCTATGTTTGAAATGCTGAGCTTTGGGTAGAGGAAAAGAATGGGTCATTTTAAGAAGATGCTATCAAGAATACATCATTGTATTCTTTCAAATCTCTGCCTAAAACTACTATATGTCAGGCTTGATGAGGGTCTGAGCAACCTGATCTAGTTGGGGATATCCCTGCTTACTTCAGGTGGGGGGTTGGACTAGGTGACTTTAAAGGTCCCTTCCACCCCAATGCATTCTATGATTCTATTTAGAAAGAGGAGAAAGCAGAGTGTAAACTGCATAAAATCCCAGCTTCAGCAGCCACCATGTCACACAGCAGCTCTGTCTGCCACATGGTACTTTGGGACATGATTTAATGGCCATGGTGGTGTTTGGTCAATGGTTGGACTCAAGGATATTAGAGGTCTTTTCCAACCTTAAGGATTCTGTAGTATTACACACAATGGGGTTGATTATATGTGAATTTGCAGAGTTCTACACTGAGCTTCAGGAGCCTCTCCTTGTTGCACTCCAAAAGGGTGTTGACTTCAGCTTCACAGTGCACCACATTCTTCCCGCAAATTAAGGTTATCTTTACTGCTTTAGTGTAGTGCAAGACTGTAAATTCAGGGTGCAAACAACCACACACGGACTTCTTAATGTTGGCAAGCCCTTAAATTTTTGGAAATGCAATTTCACTGTCTGTGAATGGCTGTCACACCAGGTATTTTGAAACTTCTTTAAGTAGGATTTGAAAGCTTATAAACAAAATACAAATAATACTTGGAAGAGAAGAGAGCAGAAGTTAATTTATAACTCTTTGGAGATGAGACAACAATTTTGAGTATTTCAGAAGGGCATTTTTTAAAATTATTATTTTATCTGTCATTGCCTGAGGTTGCAGGCATATAAGTATACTGCTATCTTCATCCATATGTCCACTACAAAAAAAAATCCTTGACTTGAATGGCATTTGTTATTTAGTTCCTGTGTTTTTTTCTTCTGTCATTGAACTCAGTAACAATTATGTATGCCCTTGCCTTTTGAACTGAAGATCTGTACACCAGAACTTGTACCAGCTTCTCTCAATAAGCACAAATAGAACAAGAATGTGGAGCAAGGCCATTCTGCCTGCTGTAAATCTTTTGGTATGACATCTATGTTAAAAATCCTATTCTATTTCATACAATGCTAATAGGATTGCACAGTGGGCACCCAGTCCTTGGAAAACTAAGGTGGGATCATGTCAAGTGCCATACTTCAGTATTCTAGCAGTACTTCAGCTTTGTTGGATAGCTGAGAGACAAGAGGTTTGTTTCTTCCTAGCTGCATGCAGTTTAATGCAGAGTATGTACCAGTTCAGGATATCATCTCTTCTTCAATACCACATCTACAGGAAGCTCTGGAAACAGCGGAGTTGAGCAGGTCTGCGTTGACAAATGTACTCACCGGATGCTTGAAGGTCACACAGATGTAACAAAAGTGATACCAGAGCCTTTTGCTGTGGGAGGACTGGTTTGACTATAAGCTCACATATTTCTTAAATAGAGCATGAGTCATTGCTTTTCAGCATTTTCACCACAGTAATAAAGAGACAACAGAGCTAAAAATGTAGGGACTACACTATCTGGGGGAGAGTTCCAATATTGCAGAAAATGCATCTTCATTAGCATTCAGAAAACACATGTGAGGTTGTGATATTGATGGAGAAATAGACGTTGAGATTTACAGAAAAATACTTTACCTACATTACAGCAATACTGTTCACTTAGGGATTTAATTTTAATGTAAGGAAATGTAGGGCTTGCTGTGATGATCATGAAAAAAGCAAAACCAAACGAGGTTGCCAGTACTATACTCTCAAGACTGTAACTTTGGACTTGCAAAAATGGTATTGTAAAATGTTCTTTTTTTTTTTTTTTTTTTGTTTGGAAGGACACAGCACTTCTAGGATGTTAATAATTGTTTGGGTCTTTTTTCTTGTTCTTCTGGAAAAAAAAATTCTCATGTCTCCAAGTGTTCCAATTATGAAATCTTTTTTATTAATTTGAGTTGTTTTCTAATCAAACAACACATTTAATATGAGAGAACTCGTGTCCTGAAATTTCAATAGTAAAATCTCTTTTTCCCCAAGTTTGAGATTTTTTTTTTTATTTATGCTCACTGATACTGGATTTGAATTGCACTAGATCTAATCCCATCCCTTTTGTTTGCCTTTTTCCATATTTAATCAAAACAAAACATCTTCCAGTTGATTTTTTTCTGTTTTAACTGAAATTATTCTGCTCAGTCAAGGGATAACCAAGCAATTTAAGCTGCTGCACTCTCATTTTTATGCATGCTTGTCTTCACAGAGTTGCATCTTCTTGCTCATTTACCAAGAGGCCAGTAATTTATGAGTTTGAATTAACATACTACCTTATTGTTTGCTTTTCACTTCAAAACAATTAGACAGCAATAAACTTTTAACACTCACATACACACAAACACACAGAGTTACAGCATGAGTGGGAACACTGGGCACAACCAGGCTGTGGATATTTGGCTGAGCACTTGACCAAGAAGTTTCCAAATCATGGGTCTTCTACCTGCCTGAGCACAATTATTTTTTTTTTAAAGGTGAGAAGAAGGAAATTCCATGAAATAAACTGTGTGGTAAATATCACTGAATTCGTAATCAAGAAAGCAAGCAATGCTAATTCACAAATCAACCTTTAACAAGCTTCTGATGGAAATCTCCTTTTCTGTTTGTGCCTGATAGGCAGATGGAATGAAGTAGTATCAGTCTGTATTGGGTGAAAGGAGGCTGTCCAAAACATGAGGGAAAGGTTGTGAGGCCAAATCTTCCTTCTGAAAGTTTTGAAAAGTGAGACAGTATCTACAATATGATCCATTCAAACAAAAAATAACCCCAACAACCCAAACCCCAAACCAACCAACTAACCAAAAAAGAACCACCCAAGCCACCAACCCCACCGCCACAAAACACCAAAATCACAAGCTCTGGCTTATCAAAAAGTTCTTTTGAGGAGCACAGGAGAAAATAATGTCCCTCAGGGCTGACTTACCGCTATCTGAAAAGGGATCTATCACAGCAAAAGCATAGAAATCTCTCAAATGCTTCCTTTGCTTCACTTCTCTGAGAAAAGGTTCATAGGAATTCCTCTAGAACAATCATTTATATTGATTCTAAGAGCCCTAGGGTTGTGCAGCTTTTATCTTACAGTAGCATAGCACAGGTGAGAATCCTGGACATTTTGCAGTTTTGCTTTGATACTTCTTTTCAGTGAAGGTGTCAGGTTAATGAAATGTGTAAAAAAGCTGTAGCATTATGAACAATAAAATAAAGGCCAAGTTAAAATTACAATGTAAGGATAGAAAGGGCAATAGCTACTTGCATTTAAAAATAATGTAAAGATTTTTTACTATACTCATTCAGGATGTCTTTTCCTCATACGAGAGGGAAAAAGATAAAAGAAATAAGAATTAATAATAATTAAAGGTTGGATTTGATAATCTTAAATGTCTTTTCCAATTGAAACAATTCAATGGAACAGTTCTGTGATAATAATCAAAGAAAAAAGAAAAGAAAAAAAGCCATAAATATGTTTATGTCAGAATGTCAGGATAAAGAAGCATGTCATACAATCACAGAATCATAGAACATTAGAATCATAGAACATTAGACTCATAGAATCATATAATGCATTGAGTTGGAAGGGACATCCAGTCCAACTCCTCTGTAGTCAGCAGGCATGTTTTCTACTAGATCAGGTTGCTCAGAGCCCTATCTAACCTGACCAAGAATGTGTCCAGGGATGGAACATCTACAACCTTTCTAGGCAACCTGTCTCAATGTTTCAGCATCCTAATGTGAAAAAAAAATAAATCCTTCTATCTAGTCTAAATCTCCCCTCTTTTGGTTTAAAACTATCACAGCTTGCCCTGCCAAAACAGTCCCTGCTAAAAGATTGTCTCCATCTTTTAGACCCTCTTTTTTAAGTACTGGGAGACTGCAATAAGGTCTCCCTACAGACTTCTCCAGGCAGGAACAACCTCAAAACTCTCAGCCTTTCTTCACAAGAAAGCTATTTAATTCCTTTGGTAATTTTTGTGACTCTGTTTTAGTGAGTTCTTTTTGAGGAGTAATTAATTAATTACCGGTACCACTGATGGGTGCTGATGGGTACGTCTTTATTTATTATAAAGGCAGACAAGGCACGAAACCTGAAAGCAAGGCACAACCCAGCAAGCTACCCACAACCCAAAAGCAGAGCCCAGTCCCAAGTAAAGTGCAGCTAACTTATCCTGAACACTCTGTAAGAAACACAGCGGTACCCAAGATCATGAAATGGCAGAGCTGACCGTCTCCCATCCAGGCAGGTGTCCCCATGAGACCGAATCTTGTCATATGAGATCAGAGAAAACAGCAGAACTCCACCAGGAGAGATCTTCAGGGTTTTTTTATGGGTTCCATGTCCCATGAGGTCAGGCCAAGAAATTACAGGAGGCTGGGTCTTGGAGCCAAAGCCCCTCCCATATTTTGCAATTGTGTCATGTAACCTCTCAACCTACTGCTCATGTGCGCAGCCCACTCAGGGGGGTCGTAATCCCCCTGCCCAAAAATAGCCTTCCTCATCTTCATCTTCTTCAGGTCCATTAGCTGTCAAACGAGAGCTTGAGGGTCTTTTGCAGTCAGCTTAGGATGTCAACACATTCAAGACAGTCCCATCCCTGCTTAGTTTTTTAAACAGAGGAACCTACAGATACGTGTTATCCATTACTCTTATTGGGCACCTGGGAGCTTCCAATCAAACACCAAGCATTCCCAGACACCCCTGGGCAGCTGGGCACAAACACCAATTATTCCCAGGCAGCCCTTGACAGCTGGGTACTTCTGATCAAACTCCAATTAACTCTGCCCTGCTACACTCTCCTCTGGATCCACTTCATCAGGTCCATGTCCTTGCACTGAGAACTCCAGAGCTGGATGCATTACTCCAGGCATGGCCTCAAAAGAGCAGAGTAGAGGAGTAGAATAACTTCCTCCAGCTTGCTAGCCACACTTCCTCTGATGCAGCCCATGATGTAGTTGGCTTTTGGCTTTTGAGGCTGCAAGAGCACATTACAACCTCATGTCCAACTTTTCGCTTGCCAGCACCGCCAAGTGCTCCTCGACAGGGCTGAGCACAATCCCTTCCTCTTCCGTCTTGTATTGATACTGAGGCTTGCCCTAACCCAGACACAGGACCTCACACACAGCCTTGGTGAACCTCATGTAGTTTACACAGGCCCTCTTCCCAGGCTTGTCCAGGTCCTTCTGGTAGGCATCCTGTCCCTCAGTCGTGTCAGTTGCACCACTCAGCTCAGCATCACCTGCAAATTTGCTGAGGATGCTCTCTATTCTGCTGTCCATGTTATTGATGAAGGTATTAAAAAGCACTGGTCCAACACAGACTCATGAAGGACATCAGTTGTCACTGATCTCCATATGGACACTGAGCCATTGACCATGATTCTCTGTATACCACCATCCAGATGATTCTTACACACCACACAGTCCAGCCATCTCTCCAAATTGGAGAGAAGGATGTTGTAGGGGATCATGTCAAAAGCCTGATGGAAGCCCATATAGATGATATCCATATCTCTTATCTGCTCATGCATTCACTTCATCATAGAAGGCCACTAAGTTGGTCAGGCAGGACATGCCCTTATAGTGAAACCATGATGACTGTCTCAAATCACCTCCTTGTACTCCATGAGCCTTAGCATAGCTTCTGGGAGTATCTGTTCCCTGATCTCCCCAGGCACAGAGGTCAGGCTGACAGCTCAGTAAGATCCAGAACCCTCCTTCCTACCCTTTATAAAAATGAGTGTGATGTTTTCCTTTTTCCCAGGCACTAGGGACCTCACCTGACTGCCAGGACTTTTCAGATATCATGGAGAGTGGGTCAGAGACTAAAATTCCCTCAGAACTTCAGGTTGTATCTCAGGTTTCTTAGATTTGTTTATGTTCAGGCTTCTCAGGTGGCTGTGATCTTACAGGGGACTTTGCTCCCCCAGTCCGCATCTCGTGGTCTTCAATTGGAGATTTGGGAAGAGAGACTGACAGTGAAGACTGAGGCAAAGAAGTTGTTGTTGAGTCTTCTCCTCATCCATTGTTACCAGCTTGCCAGTCTTGCTTATCAGGAGCAGTATGCTTTCTTTGACCTACCTTTTCAGGCTGGCATACCTGTAGAAGCCTTTCTTGTTATTCTTTGTGTCCATTGCCAAGTTCGTGTCCTCATCCCTACATAACTGGCAGCATCCCTATGCTTTTCACAATATGCCTGTTCCTGTTTCCCCTGCCTGTGCAGTTCCTTCTTTTTCTTTCTTTTTTTTTTTTTGTTTTTTTTTTTTTTTTTTTTGTTTTTACCATCAAGTCTTTACTCAGCCATGCCAGTCTCTACCCTTCTTTGCCTGATTTCTTACATCTTGGAACTGAGGGTTCTTGCATTCTATGGAAAGTGTTCTTAAAGATCTACCAGTTCTGTTCTGCTCCATTGTGCCTGAGGACTGTTTTCCAGGAGGAAACTCCTTGAACAGCTGGAATATTGCTTTCCTAAAATTCGGAGTCCTGGCTTTACTCTTTGCCTGACCCACGTCCTTCAGGGCTGCGAACTTCACCACTGTGTGATCACTGCAGCCTAGGCTGCCTCCAGTTTTGATATCAGTGATTAGCTCACTTGCTTTGGTGACCATCAAGTCTAGTATCGTGTCCCATCTGGTAGGGCTGCCTATTAACTTGCTGAAGAAGTTATCCTCTATCTACTTCAGGAGACTTCTGGATCCCCTACAGTTCTCTGTTCTGCTTCTCCTGCATGTATCTCAGTAGTTTAAATTCCCCAGTGGGACCAGAGCCTGTGAGTGCAAAGCCTCCTGTAACTGGAGTAAAAAGACTTTGTCAATAGACTCCCATTTATCAAGTGACTTGTGGTAGACACCAACCACAAGACTCCCTTTGTTGTCTCAGTCTCTAAATTGTAACCATAAGCTTTCAACCTTCTTGTAGCTATTTGGTGATGGTGCTTCACAATTCATCCGTTAATGTCCTCAATAAAACAAGTTACCTACAAAAGGGACAAATCTTGGTGCTGTTAAAGGTTTCTGTGTTGCCTTCATTTTCAATCTGTCACATGCAGCATTACACACAGGAGGGCCCTAGATGCTTAAAACCAAGGCAGCACAGCAACACTTTGCATTTAGTCATGCTTATTTCCCTGACACAAGCAGATTTAAAGCACTTATCCAGAAGATTTTAAGAGCAGAGGCTGGGGAGGCATGGGGGACTCCATTGTGACTGCACATCATCAATGTTGCTACCTGTAGGAAGAGAGCAAACCTTTGAGCAACTTTTGAGAAGGCTATGTTTTGTCTTTGAGTTGGAAAGAATGTAAACACCTTGTAACTGAAGAGAAAGACTAGGCAGAAGTTGACTGGATATGTTGAGAAGCTTGTTTGTCAGTATTCACCTATTGTATGCTTTGCTTGGACCCATGTCAGTGAATGGATAGCCAGTTGGGATGTGGCAGCTCTGTGTTAGAAAAGCTTGTAAATTGACTATGTAACAGAGTAGTAGGCTTTGGCTTATGCTTGAGCTCTTGCTTTGCTTTTGCTTGTGCTTAGTGCTGTGCTTAGTTGCTTAGGCAATAAATGCTTTTGCTTTTCACAGTAAGAGTCTTCTCATCTTGGCATCACCTGGAAACACCATAACACACAGCCTATGAGAAGAACATGACTGCTACAATTATAGCCACAAGGGTCCTTACTGTAGATGGTGGTGTTTGAACCAGAATTAATCCTCCTGACTTTGCAGTGTTGATAGCTAAAGAAACCATCATTTTACTGCCAGTCTGAAAAATTTCTGTGCCTGTCAGCTGTATTTCAAAGCATGGTGAATGTGAAACAGCATGTCAGTTTTCAGTAAATCACATTTGAGAGGCTACTTTTCAACAATCTGAAAAGAACACTTATCTATCTTTTGAACAAGCCCAAACACAATAAGAAGTCAGCCAAAATGTAGAAATCACAGTTTCATTATTTCTTGTGGTTCCACATAAGTGTTTAACAAGTAAATTAACATTGGTACCTTTATTCTGGTATAGTCCTGAAAGCTAGTTGGAGTCTGAGGGCATCAAGGGAAAGAGTGAGGTCATGGCTTCATCCCTATCATCCAAACTGACCATTAGGGAGGTGGAGACCATCATGCATCCTTTCCAGAAGAAAGTGCAAAAGATGTACTTGTATACATGTGAAGAGAAGGAAGTCTACCTGGCTCAGCCTGAATTTTAGCTACAACAGATGAGTGTTACGACACTGCAGCTTTTCACAGAATCACAGAATAAACCAGGTTGGAAAAGACCTTCAAGATCATCAAGTCCAACCTATCACCCAACACCATCTAATCAACTAAACCATGGCACTAAGTGTCTCACCCAGTCTTATTTCAAACACTTCCAGGGACGGTGACTCCACCACCTCCCTGGGCAGCCCATTCCAATGGGCAATCTCTCTTTCTGTGAAGAATTTTTTTCTAAGATCAAGCCTAAACTTCCCCTGGTGCAGCATGAGACTGTGTCCTCTTGTTCTGTTGCTGGTTGCCTGGGAGAAGAGACCAACCCCCACCTGGCTACAACCTCCCTTCAGGTAGTTGTAGACAGCAATAAGGTCTCCCCTGAGCCTCCTCTTCACCAGGCTAAACACCCCCAGCTCCTTCAGCTGTTCCTCACAGGGCTGTGCTCCAGGCCCCTCGTCAGCTTTGTTGCCCTTCTCTGGACACATTCGAGCAACTCAACATCTCTCTTGAATTGAGGGGTGTGGAACTGGACACAGTACTCAAAGTGTGGCCTAACCAGTGCTGAGTACAGGGCAGAATGACTTCCCTCCTCCTGCTGGCCACACTATTCCTGATACAAGCCAGGATGCCATTGGCCTTCTTGGCCACCTGGGCACACTGCTGGCTCATGTTCAGCCTACCATCAACCAGTACCCCCAGGTCCCTTTCTGCCTGGCTGCTCTCCAGCCACTCTGTCCCCAGTCTGTAGCACTGCATGGGGTTGTTGTGGCCAAAATGTCAGACCTGGCACTTAGATGTTTTAAATTTCATGCTGTTGGACTCCACCCATCTGTCCAGCCGGTCAAGGTCCCTCTGCAGAGCCCTCCTACCCTCTAACAGATCAACACCTGCCTTGTTGGCCTTCCCTCTAATTCTCGCCCACAGGCATTCGGCCTGATTGTCCTTAACCTCTAGTTCAATGGTGTCTAGAGCCTCCCTAATGCACAGGGCCATTCCTGCACCCCTTCTCCCTCACCTGTCTCTCCTGAAGAGCCTGTAGCCATCCATTACTGCACTCCAGTCATGTGAGTCATCCCACCACCTTGCTGTGATGGCGACTACATCATAGTTTTTCTGCTGCACCAAGGCTTCCAGCTCCTCTTGTTTGTTACCCATACTGCATGCATTAGTGTACATGCGCTTCAGTTGGGCTTCTGTTTTCACCCCTGACACCAGCTTACCACTCCCAGACTCCTGTCTGGAGAGACTGGTTTCAATCCCTTCCCCCTTCAAATCTAGTTTAAAGCCCTGTCAATGAGTCCTTCCAACTCCCTTAACTCCCTTTTCAATACATGAAAGTTAAAGTCATCCCTGTTCTTGCTTATCATTTTCAGAAATGCATTTACTTGCTACATAAGGAATATCCAGGAGAAATAACTTCATGTCCTTTATTTCTATTTATGCCTGTTTGAAGTACTATAGCACTGTTTTCAAAAAGGCAGTACCTCAAATCTTAAACCTCTGACTGTGGAAGGAATTGCAGTCCTTGTGGATGGAGTTTTGAATTGAATCTGAAGAATTTTCGCATTATTCTATTTTCAGCAGCCTACGTTCCAGAGGGTATTTCCTGACCCTCTCCAGATCTTTAAACATATATTAATCCAGCTTTCATTTCATTAAAGGGCACACACATGACTGTTCTAGCTAAATGCCTCATGTAATGAACTCAGTCTAGCTTCCCTCTGAAGCGAGAGAAGATTATTTTATACATGGATATTATGGCACTAGGAGTTAATCATGATAAGTCGAGGCAACACAGGAGGTCTGGATTAGTTTAATTTTTTCCCCCCTCCACTCTTCTGCATCGTACAATGGGACTTGAATTTACCAGTTCATGACTTCCTTCTGTTCTCTGGCTGCACAAATGTACTTGTAAATGAAAGACTGATTTGTAGAGCACACAGAGCAATACATCATAAGTCACACATAATAGTTTCAAATTTAGGAAATCACTTGTCTCTGAGCTGCATAGTGTGGCACTGAGTTTCAGGCTTGTTACATGAATTTTCTCACATACAGGTCTGGATACCCTGATACAGTCCAGTTTTCCATCTGAGTGCTCTAGTTTCATCTTCTGCAGACAAAGAGCCACACACTGATAACAACATTAAGTCTTCATCAGACATCAAGATTCAAATAAAACCAGACAGACATACTTAAGTTAATGCAATATTTTCTGAAACATAGGTAAGTTGTATGCATCTGCACAAGGCCAGAATCTTGACTTCAGTAGATTTTTGAGCTGAGAGTCTACATATAAAAAAGAAGCAGATCTGAAGATGAGAAGGCAGAAATTATATATATGCAGTTTAGCAGTTTTGACTTTACTTAAAACTTACAGAAAGGGCAACTCACCACTAAGGTCTTACCTGAAATTTTAGGCAAGTCAATTTCTTAAAGTAATTTTTCAAAACTGGCGTTTCTTGTTACTATGTGAACATGCTTCAGGCTTTACCTAGGAATTCTTGCCTTCTAAAATAATTAAAGACTGAATTGCAATGAAGTATTTGTTAATTTGGGAGCATCTATGTGTGCAGCTGTATCAGCATATTGCGTATATTGAGTTTTCACTACCAGGTGTAGGATAAAAAGTGGCCTAGCTGAACAACAATGTGATAGAAATTAATTCAGACTCTAAGTGTTTCATAACAGCCTCAGGAGCTTAGTCTGAGCCAAACATTTTTGCCACTCTTACATGCTTATATCCCATTAAAACTGTCTTAAGGGATCTGATCACCATAAAAATGTTCAACTTCCCAGAAATAATATCCTTAACCAAAACAAGGGTAGAAATCCTACACAAAATTACAGAAAAGAGGTGAGGAAAAAATGCAGTAACCATTAACTCCACAACCCTGATGACATCAAGGCCATGCATCTACAGTGCTTTTACTATCTTAACATATGAAGACATATTAGTCTTCTTGTCTGAGGCTTGGCTTTGCAAAGACAAATGTTTATGTGTGAGGATGCTAAAACCTCCTTGCTGCCTATGGCAATTTTGTCATTTTGGATCTTTGCCGAGCACAGATAATTAATTCTTACTTCTGCTTCCTGACAAGAATTTCTGAATACAATCACAGCTCTTAAAACTAACTGTGGTTAATTTTAGGAATCCAGTTTTGACACATCAATACACATTTTAATATAAAACATGGATTAAAGATTATAGGCATAGAACATCTCTGGAAGATGTTTACTCAGACTTTTGGACACAGCAAATGGCAGTTTTGCTGTGTCATTTATGATTAATTAATTAATCAATCATTAAGTGTAACATAAGAGATTCCATAAAGAAAAAACAAACTCTAATGGAAGAAATTTGTGCACCACTTTTTAAGATGATCATGTGATGTTGAATATACTTTATTATGTTAAAAGTATTTTCCTCTCTCTTTCAGTTTGAAGCCTAGAAGACAGACAAGGCTCTCAAGGCTATGACAAGTAACCCTGAATCTTGCAATGGAAGTTTTTATTCAAGCCTGCAGCTACAGCTCACTGTTTAAGAGTCACACAATGTGGTCTTATTAGCTACAGCTTTTTGTATAAAGAAGAGACAGCCTGATATTTTATAGTAAACCCTCAAAAAAAAAATATACCACATGACATACACTGCTGCAAATTAATTACACTATCATAATCCATCAGCAATATCCCTAGAGAAGCACGCATATAGAAGTGCTATCTTTCTTTTGCAGATGAGAAAGTGGAGATGTTAATTTCAGCTTTTCTCCTCAAGCTGCAAATTATGGGAGTGCATGTATCAGAGTCCCTGGGCTAATTGTACTTTTGATCCATTCTGATTGCCTGAGTGTATATTTTGAGATCAATAACAGTTAGCTCATGTAGCCTGACTTACCTTCATTACCTGCACTACTTTTTTTTCCAGGAACAAATGGTGAAACAGACAAATGCAAAATCCTCTTGAAGAATAATATTATTTATCTAGAACAAAAGAAGCTGAGAGAGAAGAGGTGGGGGGAAAAAAGAAATAAAGGAAAAAGTAATAGGCTATGTAGATATCTAAACTTATAGAATATGCATTTTCTTCCTACATGACAACTACAGTAGATACAGCTTTCCTTCAACTATGTACATCATCCTGAAATTCTTTAGTCACTGTGCTTTTCCATTAACAGTTTCCTTTCATTTCAAACACTCAGATGGTTATATTCATACATGATCTTATGAGCTGTGTCAGACTGTTATTCATAGGTAACAGCTGACAGCCATCCAACTGCTTGTACACTCATACAAGATTTGGTTTTGCCAGTTTTCTCATTTAAGGATTCAGCTGACTAATGTAGCATATTTCCTGTGTTTGAGCTGGTAATATAAAGCACTGGATTCACACTGGATTTATATCCTTTAAAGTTTCAGTAACATTTTAGATTTAAGCAAGAATTTAAACTTTCAGCAAATGCAATATGTAGAACATACAAACTTTCTGTTCTTTTTAAATTTTCCATCCTATGAAGAAATATAAAATCTTGAAAGAGCACACTTGCCTTTTTTTTTTTAAAGAAACACAATCAAAACACAGAAGCATCAGCAAAAAAATATGACCTGCTTATCAGATACAGAGGAACCTGAAAACAAAGAAACAGACTTGCAAATAAGCAATTTTACGTACAGCAGCTAATTAAAAAAAAATAATAGTGCTATTGACAATGTGGAAGAGATTAGCATATAGGCAATTCAGACAGCATTTCTTTATGCAAAATGTAATTAAATTAGAGCTTTCAAGATACTGAGATTTTATAGTTTTCTCAAGGCAAAAGCCCTAAACAAGCACAACACTGAACACATGCTATTCTTATTACCACCAAGTATTTTGTAGCTATAGCAAGATTTTAAGCAGATGCTTTCAAGTCTCCAATTAATGGAGAGCAGCATTAGTAGTGATACATCTGGATGCTGCGTAGCAATGCAGAAGAAGGTGGCAGTCTTGGTAGCACAACTCAGGGACTATGATGTGATACAGGACTTAAGGCAGAGGAATTACTTGTTTCCTGTTCTTCTTGCAGAGGGTCTATGTAGTTAATGGAATTGGTAGAGATTTGTCACTGATTACCAGGTGAGAGAAACATAGAAGCCTACACCTGCCAGGTGCAATGATGGGGTCTGAAAAGTGGACATGATTGTCTGTCCTGTAGCAAATGTGTATGGAAAGCTTTTTCAGTTTGTACAAGACCAGAAAGGAGGACATCAATGGAGAGCATCACTAAGCTATACTGTAACTGAAATATAACCACTTACCAATGGCATTGCATCTGAGAGAACTCTTTAAGAGAAGAGACATCTGTCAGGGTGCCATTGTACACTCATGGACTTGAAAGCTAGTGTAGGCTTATTTAAATGGTGATTTGGAACAGTTTTTTGGAACATTTTTATATTTTTCCCCTGGCTTTTACCTAGCTTGTTTTTATTTTGAACTTTTGATCTTGGAGGAATGTTTGCAGTTTTCAGTTCATCAAGGCATACTCGTGGAGAAGCAATTCTGTACACTCAATTTTGCATTATCACAGCAGTGTTAAAGAGCTCTAGATTCATCCTTCCATTTTAAATTCATGATAGCTACTCAGACTCAAGTCTTGTTTAAAATGCACATATATCAGACATTAAAACCTATATATGTACTTGTGAACTTTACAAAACTGTTTCCTACATTGTGAATAGCAAAGCTTTTGTTTAAAAGGACAAATTCAAGGAACTGACAGATCATGTAATTCTGCTCCACTCCATGTTTCAAAAAATAGTTTCCTTTCACAGGATCAAGTATCTACCTCCAGCTAGTTAAGAAAGGAATCATCTGTAAATTTAAATGTTTTTACTTTTATGTCACAACTGTTTATCTGGTTTACTGTACGAAGCCTCTTACCTGAAGCACCTGAATGATGCTCTGATTTTTATTTTTTCTTGCAAATTTGTTAGCTATTTCTGCAAAAGGTCATTGAGCCACTCTCTCAACTCTGTTGCAAACCTTAAGAATCCTATTCCTTTTTAATTATTATTCTTATTACTATGTGTAAAAATAGTTCTTCTATAGATGAAAGAAAATTTATTCTATACCTCATAGTCATGAAACTTGTCCAAGGGAAAACTCTCAGCAACAGCACTTCTTCAGCCCTTTTACCTATAAAAGATTGTGTTAAAAACTGAGGAAAGTGCAAATGAAATAGGCAATGAGAAAGAAAGTATAAAAATATGGAGTAAGTTAGGAGTGTTAGACAGAATTAAAGATCAAACTCATTGCTGCCATTAGGAAGAGTCCTTCACAGGACAATTGACAAAGTAATTTCTACTCCTATTGTGGTTACACTAACGTTCTATGGATTGATGGAGGACAGACTTTGGCTTCCTTAGTGGTCTGGTTGACAGAGTTCCTTGGGAAGCAGTCCTGAAGGACTAAGGCATCCAGGAAGGCTGGAAGTTCTTCAAGAAGGAAATCTTAAAGGTGCATTAACAGTACATCCCACTGTGCAAAGAAATGAACCAGTAGAGAAGATGAGCCTGGCGGAAGAGAGAGCTTTGGCTAGAACTCAGGACTGGAACAAGGGGCAGGCCACTCAGGAGGACTACAAAGATGTTGTGGGGGTATGCAGAGACTAAATTAAAAGGAACAAAGACCAAATGGAAATTAATTTGGCTACTCTTCCAGAAGACAATAAAAAACTGTTTCTGTAAGCATGTTAACAACAAAAGGAGGGCTAAAGAGAATCTTCATCCTTTGCTGGATGCAGAGGGAAACAGTGACAAGGGCTGAGATACTGTATGGCTTATTTGCCTTAGTCTTTAATAGTAAGGCCAGTTGTACTTGGGGTACCTAGCTGACTGAGCTGGAAGACAAAGATGAGAAGAAAAATGAAGCCCTGATACTGCAACTGATGGCTGCAAACTATCTAGAAGACACAGACAAGGAAGTAGATGTGGGGTAGCTGCCTTCTGTGTTGTAAATGGGATTGGTTGCACAGAGCCATCCTTGAAGAACAGCAATGCAGAGGTGAAGTGAAAATTAGAGACCAAGTCAACAAAGTAAACTTTGTGGTTGGGGTCTACTACAGGCCACCTCTCCAAGAAGAGGAGGCTGATGAAGAGTTCTTTCTGAACTGCAGGAAGCATCACACTTGCAGGCCCTGACGGTGTAAAGAAATTTCAGTGTCCTGGATATCTCCTGGAAAGGTGGAACAGTGATCTGCAAGCAGTCCAGGAAAATACTGGAATGCACTGGTGACAGCATCCTAGTACAGGTGATGGAGAGCCTGGCTAGAGGAGAGTCACTGCTGGACCTCTTGGTCACTAATATGGAAGAACTCATTGGAGAGGTCAAGACTAGAGGTAGCCTAGGTTGCAGTCACCACGCCTTTTTGGAAGTCTCACTTTTGAGTAATACGGGACAGAAAAAAAAAGTGGAGGCAGGACCCTAAATCTCAGAAAGGAACATGTTCAGAGAAGGGCAACAAGGCTGGTGAGAGGTCTGGAGCACAAGCCCTATGAGGAGAGGCTGAGGGAGCTGGGGGTGTTTAGCCTAGTGAAGAGGAGGCTCAGGGGTGACCTCATTGCTATCTACAACTACCTGAAAGGAGGTTGTAGACAGGTGGGGGTTGGTCTCTTCTCCCAGGCAACCAGTGACAGAATGACAGGACACAGTCTCAAGCTGCACCAGGGGAAGTTCAGGCTCCAGGTGAGAAAGTTCTTCCCAGAAAGAGTAATTGGCCATTGGAATGTGCTGCCCAGGGAGGTGGTGGAGTCACCGTCCCCTGAGGTGTTCAAAAAAAGATTGGATGTGGCACTTAGAACCACGGTTTAGTTGTCAGGAGGTGTTAAGTATTAGGTAATAGGTAGGACTTGATGATCTCTGCGGTCTTTTCCAACCTGGCTGATTCTGTGATTCTGTGATTTGGCTCTTCAGGGCACTAGTGTGTAGAATCTGTTGGGAAATTATCTTTAGAGGCAAAGAAGTGAATGATAGCTGAGAAATATTTAAAGATGCTCTTCTTAAGTGCAAGAGCTTTTAATCCTGAAATGTAAGAAGGTAGGCAGAAGAGGCAGGAGGCCAGCTTGCATAATTCAAGACAAGTTTGTTTAGACAAACAAAAGCACAATCAAAAATGTGTCGGCAGTGAAATCAGAGACATACATCATGGGGAGATTATACGGATATGGCCTGAGAGCACTGTGGGGAGGACCAGGAAATCCAAGGCACAGCTGGAGCTGAACTTGTCTAGAGATATGAAAAATATCAAGAAGGGATTCTTCAGGGATATAGGACAAGTAAAGAAGATGAAAGAAACTGTACCCTCTTGTGACAAGTGGAACAAGAGACTTGGCTAAAACTGATACTGGGAAGGCCAAGGTACTCAACAAATTTTTTCCTTGGTCTTCACCAGCAAGTGCTCCAGACACACAGAATCCGAAGGCAGGGACCTGGTGAGATTCATCCAAGGGTCCTGAGGAAACTGGCAGGTGAATTTACTAAGCCACTACCCATCACATTTGAAATGTCGTGGCAGACTGGTGAAAGTCCCACTGATTGGAAAGAGGGAAACATAACCTGAATTTTTGAAAATGTGAATAAAAGGAAGATAGGCCACTCATTCTCACCTCTGTGCTTGGAGAAAACAAGGAGCAGGTGAGTCTGAAAACTAGGATAAGGCACATGGAAAAGAGAGAGGCGATTTGAGACAGCCAACATGGCTTCAGTAATGGCAAATCATGCCTGGCAAGTTTGATGACTTCTGACAATGAGGTTAGAGCTTTGATAAATAAGGGAAGACTGATCAGTGTCATCTTACTTGACTTGTTCAATTCATTTGACACTATTGAATTTGACAGGTATACCACCTGATTGATAAAGTATAGATTGGATGGTTGCACTCAAGAACTGTGATCAATGGTTCAATGCCCAGGTGGAGACCAGTGATTAGTGATGTCCCTCACAAGTCTTTGTTTGCTGGGAATATGGACAGTAGGATTGCATGCAGCCTTAGCAAGTGGTGTGGTTGACACTTTAGAGGCCATCTAGAGGGAACCAGACAACCTAGAGAGGTGGGCCTGTGCAAACATTGTGAGGTTTGACAAGGCCAAGTGCAATGTCTTGCACCTGGATCGAGGCAATCCCAAAGAAGGATACTTGCTGGGCAATGAGTAGATTGAGAGGAGCTCTGTGGAGAAGAAACTGGAGGTACTGGTGGATGAAAAATTGAGTATGATCCAGCAGTGTGTGCTTGCAGCCCAGAAAGTCGATTCAACCTTGGGCTGCACCAAAAGAAATACGTCAGCAGATCGAGAGGTAATTCTGTCACTCAGCTCTCATTAAACCCCACTTGGAATACTACGTTTAGCTCCAGGCCTACCACTAAGAGCTTTCTTTCCATGTCCTCCAAGAAAGATGTAGACCTCCTTGAGCATGTTCAGAGGAGGGACACTGAAGGGCTGGAGTGCCTTCAATACGTGGACAAGCTGTGAGAATTGGGGTGTTTCAGCCTGGAGAAGAGAAAGCTCCTGGGAGACCTTATAGCAGCTTTCAGAACCTAAAGGAAAAAGGGGGAGGGACTCCTTATCAGGAAGTGTAGTAATAGAACAAGGGATAACAGTTTTAAATGGAAAAAGGGTAGATTTAGATTAATATTTGGAAGAAATTATTTACTGTAGGGATGGTGAGACACTGGAATGGGTGTTGAGGGAAGATATGGATATACCTTTCCTCTAATGTTTAAGGCCACGTTGGATGGGGCCTTGAGTGACCTGATCTAGTCAATGTTGCAGGCTGTTGTAGACCCCTGAGAATCCATCTGGGCTTCTGAGGAGCTCTTTGTAGGCTTCTCCCCCCAGCCTGGTGCCCAGGGCCACTTGCAATAAAAACACCAAGAAGAAGAGAGCTTGCACCAACAACTGCCAGCACTGCCAGCTCTTTACTGAATACAAAGCCTGTTTTTTAAATGCCTTCTTACTTTCCTGCTAGTTGGTTCCCAGAACACTTTCCCAGACAGCAAAAACCTCCCTGCCTCTTATCTCGCAGCTGCAAAGTTTCAAGGAACACAAAGCAGGGAGGCATTCTCACCATCAGGGTCATTTACAGCTAGCCTGCCAGTGGCCTAGCCCACTCCACATTCTATCCACAGTCCAAGGTGTCTGTACACATGGCAGGGGGCTTAGAACTTGATGGCTTTAAAGGTTCCTTCCTACCCAAACCATTCTGTGATAATCCAAGGTGAAATGGTCTGTGGTCTGCTAAACCACTTACATGCACACAAGTTGATGAGGCTGGATACATGTATCCACCCAAGGCTGCTGAAGGAGCTGGCAGAAATGCTCACCAAGCCACTTTACATAATTTATCAGAAGTCCTGGTTAAATGATGAGGTCCCAGCTAACTAGCGATTGGCAGATGTGACATCCATCTACCAGAATGGCTGGAAGGAGGTTTCAGGGAAGTATAGGCCTGTAAGTCTGACCTTGGTACCAGGGAAGTTTATGGAGCAGCTTATCTTGAGAGCCATCACGTGTCATGTATGTTACAACCAGGTGATCAAGTCTACTAAGCAAGAAAGGCAGGTCCTGGCTGACTAACCTGATCTGCTTGTGTGACAAGGTGATTCACTTGGTGGATGAGAAAAACACAGTGAACTTTGCTGAAGCCTTTGACATGGTTTCCCACATCATTCCTCTGGAGAATTATCCTAATTAGTCACTTGACCAAACAGATTTAAAACTCCTGTTCTCCTGGGATGTCACAAACCATGGAAAGATCTGATGTTTTTTCTGTATTCTAATAGAAGTACCTGCCATTGTGGAGCTGGCAAATTTCATCACATCCAGTAACAAATTAAAGCAGAGCATTTGTGCTAAGATTATGAAACGTAAACAAAGCATTCAGAGAAAACAGCATATAGATTCCTAGTCCAAGAAAACAGTTCAGTACTTACTGGACAGCACACCTTGTTTATTTTCTTCTGTGTTTAAAGCACACATTTTCTGAAATGTTTTGCTTGTGTAGGGCAATAAGCATTGGTTCCTTGGAAGAAAAAGTTCAGCAGTCCTTTTAGTTGATTAAATCCTTGTAGCCTTAAGTTTAAAATGAAAAAAATAGTACTAGAACATGTAAATGTGGTGCAGAAAGGTGCAGTGACAAATCATGAGTTTGCTCAGGTACAGCAAAAGATGTAATCAAGTGTCCTAGTTTTGAGCCACGAGCTGCCCAGGGCAAAAGGACAGAAGAGATACTATACCCCTTCCCCAGGAGTAAAATAAAAATACTCTGCACTGGACTGGAAGTCTAAATGGAAATTCTATTTACAAATATATGCAAAAGGTACTCAGGTAAAAGGAATACAGTCACAAATTAGTCTCAGATCCTTCCCTGGGCCACAACCTTCCAGAGCCTTCCAGAAACCTCCACCCCACTCAGCCTCAGCAGGCCTGTAACAGTGTGAGAGATGAAATCCCCCTCCCACACCAAAAATGACCAGGCTAGCTCAGTCTGGAAGCAAATGAGAGCTGTATTTACAGGCAAAACTACAATCTATGATGAAATGCAATGAATATGTACAAATAGACACAATTCACAACATTTACAAATATGTACAATCAACAGAAAAACACAACCAAGCCCCTTTTGCTTCCCCCAAGGGGCCTCTCCCCCAACCAGAAGGACTCCCCCCAGACCTCCCTGGCAGGAGACAGAGAGTCAAGAAGCAGAGAGGCTGTTAGACTTAGCTTGTCAAGGTCAGTGTGTTATCTTCAGCCAGAAAAGAAGAAACAGCAGACAGACAGAAGCTAAGCAAGCTGAGAACTGCCCAACTCCCCAACCTTGTTTTGAGTAGAGATTCTTAAACCTTGCTGTCTCTCCAATGGAAGTGTTTAGAACAATCATTATTTTGCTTTTTTTACACCCAGTAGTGACTTATTTACATTCTTTCACTTTCTCTGCTTGAACTTTGTGAACGAAAATTAAAAAGACAGTCTTAAAACCATTACAAGGTGCAAAGCAGCCAAACTGCCCACCCCCCACTAAACCCAGGCCTACCCCAGGCTTCAACAGGCCCAGTGGCATAGCTGGAAATGCACTGCCAGCCAGGGCTAAGAGAAAGGCTCTCCCCCACAAACCATAAGATAACAGCACGTGTGTCCTGACCAGACAGAAGAGAGAGATAAATTTGGCTGTACACTCCTTAAACAGAGAAATACAGGAAAACAGAACAGAGTAACAGATTACAATATCCTGGGACCAACTCCCCCTCCCCCTGGAGGACTTTTCTTTATGGTTATACCAATTAACTCTTGATTTCCCTTAACCTACAACATCAAGAAAACATTTCCCAGTTCTGCACAGGTCAACTTCCATTTAATTAGTGTAAAATGCAGCATATCTGTTACCAATGAAAGATTGTTTCTGGCCAGTGTGAAATAGCAACGCTGAGTTTATTCCCTTTTGTGTATTGGCAGATGTCCAATTATTTGCTCTGCATTTGCACAAAGACAAGATTCAGAGGGACAAACAAAAGATGAAGCTCTTTTTATGTTTTCCAATTTTCATGCATCAAAACATTGGTTTCACTGGAGCTCAAACTTCATTATGTAATCCAAGCAGCAACCTGAAGAGCTGAACACTAGAAAGGTAAATCTCTCCAAATATTTTGAAAATTATCAGGTAGAAATTCCTTAAACAGAGTATGATGGCAGGAGCTTCAAGTCCATCATGTCTATTTCAGATGGAATTGAGTAATGGAATACTTCACTCATCTCAAACTATTTGTAAGTTTATTCTTTCACATTGCTTATACAAATAATTTGTCTGTGTGTTTCTAGATTTTTCTTGCATGTTCCATGTTAATATGAGCACATTCTTACATAATGGAAAGACAAAAAATAAACTAGGCAGTGGAGAGCTTTCCTTCAAGCATCAGACTAGGAAGTGAAATAGATCACCAGAAGAAAAGCACTGTCTGTAGAAAGAGCTGAATATCCCTATGGCTAACCAAGCAGAAATGCTTGCATACCCACTCCCTGAAGCCACAGCAGCTCTGAAAACCACACACTCCCTGGGCTAGGGGAATTCTGTCTCCTGCTCCACTCTGAAGCCATGCAACTAAAAGCCAAGTGGGCCAAACCTAAGATACTGGTTCTTTGAAAGACACGCAAGGTCAAGAGAAAATTATCTGTACCATGGTCTATAATGGTCCATACCAATTGGATTAGGTTATTAACATCACAGTCTCACACAGGATGAGACACATTAACCTGCAACTTCAACCTCTGAATAAAACTTCGGTATTTAATTGGGAAAAAGTGTTTGATTAGGAGAGAAAATCTCAGAAATCCAACATCAGAGATCTTGTTCTTCCCTTCCTCTCTAAGATAATGTTTTGAATGTCTCCAAGAAACCAAGTGGCAGGTGATTTCTTGCATGCAACCACTCTGGTGCAGCAGAGGGTATCTGTGACACCCTCTGCTCTCTCAGGTAGAAATTCCTTAAACAGAGTATGATGGCAGGATCTGTGACACCCTCTGCTCTCCCAACGTGTCATGGCTAGGCTGAGGAGACTCTGCTTTTCCCCGGGACTTAAACAGGCAACTTTCACAAGGGAAAGAAACATCTTTTACAGCAGAACCATACTATGAAAATCCAACAGCAAGGGCACTACCAGTCCAGGTACTGACATTGTATCTTTGCGGGTGACAGTGACAAAGACATGTAGAGTATATGATGAGGACCAACCATGTCCTCTTTTCTAATTACTTCTTGGTTCATCTTTGAAGGATTCTCTTTAAAGCTTAGTGTGCAGATGTACTGAACACTGAAATGTCTTCCTGAGCAGCTCCCCTGTCTGAGGTGCTTTCTTTGCACTGAAAATACAAAATCCAAACTAGACAGTAAGGAGTTCAAATGCAGGCAACACAACACTTCACCAGTAAAAAAGCAGAAGAATATATGGCCTATCCACAATTGTGGGACAAAATCTGATTATTTGCTGGGTTTTTTTCTTCCAGGAATCAGCCAAGTTACCCTGTAGCTATTCAGACACTTCTGAGTCCCTTTGAAGATACATGTATGGATTACACTTGGCCACTCCACTGTGTGTTGCAGGCTATGAAATGCAAACAGATGAAAATTTTTCTCTTTAACTTTCCTCCCCTCTACATGCAATGGTGTATCTGCACATTCTGGCTGTAGGTTCTATTGCTTGTTAGGAAGAACAGTGGATGCAGAGGTGATAAGCTGCTGGCTGCAGAAAAGTGAGGTATGCGCAATGAAATGCTGCCTGCAACATTTGCATGTGATGTATGACATCTAAGTACTCTGAAGAGCCACGGCTAGTGAGACACTTAAATCAGCCTCTCTATTTATCACCTGCAGCTTTATTCTACTAGTTAGCAGAAGTGCAGGAGGGGTGGGATAGTTTGGTCTGGTAAGAAAGAAGATCAGGTAATAGGTGTGTATCAGATGAGACAGTGGCAAAACAAATTACGGACTTCAGTGTAATTGTCCTATGTAGAAGTTTCCTTTGCAGTACTGTAAAACTATTTGATAACTGGTTTTGTGCCACAATAGTAGTCCAGTTAACTCAACTGCCCCTGGTGTCTGTGAAGTGTGCCTATGCTAAAGAGTACAAGGTAGAAGTGTTACTCACAGAAGGCTGTGTGTGACAGCAATTGTATGTTGGAGAAGTCCAACTGTCCCATGAGAGCACCTCAGACCTACTTACGCTCAGGTACTGGAGGGTCCTGAAAGCATCAGATGAAGCTGCAGTGTCTTCCTTTTCCCCAGTCTCTTGCTGAGACTTTCACAGAGTAAAAGAGTAAAGGTGAAGGCAGTGTGGGTGGTCACAAAACTGTGCTTTCCCCCAACCACTCTGTGGCAGCACAGCAACTGAAATACTACCTCACAAGCACCAGTGATAATGAGCTGCACACAACTAAAGCGTTTTTAGCTGCATAATGCAAAGAAACTTGGGCAAGGGTGTGTGTGTGTATGTAATGTTTCCACACTGCTACTTCCCCCAAACTGCCCCACTATATGTAGGTGACCCCCAGCACATTCGACTCCTCCAGATACGTTCAAACATGGAGGCAGACATTAGCCACTGTCTCCAGCAGCCTTCCAGTATCAGAAGCGGGGCTACAAGAAAGCTGGGGAGGGACTTTTACAAGGGCTTGTAGTGATAGAATGAGAGGGAATAGAGTTAAGCTGGAGGAGGGTGCATTTAGGCTGGATGTTAGAAAGAAATCCATGACAGTGAGTGTGGTGAGACACTGGAATAGGTTGCCCAGTGAGATTGTGGATGCCCCCTCCCTGCAGGTGTTCTAGACCAGACTGAGCAACCTGGTCTAGTGGAAGGATGATCTAGATGATCTTGAAGGTCCCTTCCAACCCAAACCATTCTATGATTCTGTGGTCTTGTCATTTTACAGCCAAATGCTTCTACAGTGACTCAAGGTATAACTACACACACAGCTGACAAGCTGCAAGAGGCCAGGAAAACTGAATGTTAAAGCAATTCTGGACTGCTCAAGCAAGCTGCCCTGTGGGAAATTTACAAACATCCAGTGTTCTCTACAAAAAGGTAGCAAAAGCCTCTTATAGGACTACAGCCAAAAAAAATCTCTCTGACTGCCCTCCTATCACACAGCTATTGAAGTATAAATAATATTTTTAAAAGTCAGAAAGAAGGCAGCTG
The DNA here is from genome assembly GCF_027791375.1 of Indicator indicator. Classification (NCBI taxonomy): domain Eukaryota; kingdom Metazoa; phylum Chordata; class Aves; order Piciformes; family Indicatoridae; genus Indicator; species Indicator indicator. Next base: position 79,859,776 of record NC_072053.1, read on the forward strand.
GTCTATTAGGAGGGGAAAACAACAATTCTGTTTGCTCCACTATGTCAAATCTAGTAAAAGCTCTTTGGAAGAAGACATAAAATAATGGGGAAAACCAAAACCAAATAAAACACCCCACACACACTCCCTCTCCCCCAACCAACCCTGCAGGCATTTTCCCTAAATACTTCTGTATTTTGTTGCTTTGAAATTGCAGTCTATAGGAAACACAGATATACTGAGATCATATTTGTCATTGTGGATATCTGCTCACTGAAAAGGTTGAAATTTAGTGGGTGGGAAAAGGAGGAGCAGAATGTTTGAAAACAGTTGCAATGGATTATGATGAGGGATTTATTTCTTAGTATTATGAAGTCTTCTGGGATGCTTTATCACAGGATGACAAGGATTGTGAAACAGTCTATGCTGTCTGTATCTTGTGGGCTTGACTTCTTTTTATTTCATATTTATTCACAGGTTACCAGTGGAACTTGAACTATTCAGCAGTCTTTATCATGCTGGTGAGATAAAGATTTCTAATAGTCCTCAAATCACCTCTATATTTAAATTTATATACTTTATGCATGGACTTACTGACTTTTCCTGACTCCACTAGGCTTTTGCTTCGTGTTAGTCATATCCAGATACTGTTACTGATCTTCAGCAACAATGAACATCAGCAGAAGAGGTATTCCTTCTGTAAAGCACCACACGGTGAATGATGGTGGCAGGTTCTGGCAATAACTATGTAATTACCTGTAGAACTGTATTTTGGCAAGCTCACTGCAGAATGACCAGCTGTTCTGAAACAATGGGAAGCAGACCTCTATGCTTTTAATGACACGTCTATTCTATCATTCTCTTCTTGGGAGACATTAAGTTTGTAGCAAAATCTTCCGGTGAAAACTGGTTTCTGGTTTTGCCAGCGTTTCTTCACAACTCATGAAACAAAACCAACATAACCAGACTTTCGGAGTCTGTGCACAGTCTGAAGGCTAGAGAAATTAATCCATTTTATCCATGCAATGATTTGTTAACTCTGAAACACAACGATAGTGATCTTTAGTATTTATGGTAATTTCCTTCCCCCTTACATCCTGATATAAAATTTCTCCCTTAAAATTGCAGCCAACCTCATTAGTCACAAGGAAATCAAACCTTATCCTTGCATATGACTTCCCCAATCTGTTAGCTTTGGGCAACACTGGTATGTTTAGAAAATCAATGTCTAGAGGCATTCCAAAACAGAAAAACTTGAAGACAATTTTATACTAATTTGGTAAAGATTTCCATTAAAAGCACATCACCTTAATCTCATATGTTTTTCCATTAGCTGTCTCTGGTGACAGCTGTCTCTGGAGACATTAGGTGTCTCTGGTCCTAAAAGAATAACAGTTTTGGGTGCAGAATTTAGGTCCAGTCCATGGCAGACTCTGAAGAAGGTTTCACTTCTGTTTTCAGTGGCAAATGCCTAACCCATTTCTTGGAGAACACATATGCAGGATGTTTATCACATTCCATGTTCTTCAAGACAGGGGCTCCAGTAGTAAAATCTAATTCTTTGCTTTCATTTGCATTAATAACCTACTTTTTTCAATTTGACATTTGGTGGCCTGAAAATGCAGTATGCTGGAGTGGCTTGACTAGATTTAATACTAATGAATAAGGATTAAAAAGTAGAATGCTAAAAAGTACATGCTAATGGCCATACCAAATCTGAACCAATTAATAGTATTTATTTAATAGAAAGTGCAACAATACTTATCAGCTTTTCTGTTTGTGTTTTGGATTTCTATAGTATCATATATTACATTGAATTTAATCTTCTGCCCTAAGCAATTTTCCTTGTGAGAGTGTTAGCAGACAATTAATTTCCTTGTACTTAGTTGCTCTTCCAACGGACCCAGTTCAACCTCAGTTTATCATGGAAACTGTGTCTAAAGCAGTTTACTCTTGGTACTGTCATCTAATACCAGGGCTAATTTTGTTTATTTTGCCCAATGCTAAGCCACATAATTCTGTGCTCAAGTGGACAGACAATCAACTTTGATGATGAAAATTTATTTTTAAACCTAAGCTTCAAAGAAGCTGTTAATCAGACATTTGAATATGGCTCTTCCTGGTGAGATCTTCAATATTTGAGGGCAACAGAATGTACAGAGACAAGTTTTAGTCATTTTGGGTCTGATTCTCTTTGAACATAAGCCATTATGTTTCTTTCATTATGGTTCTTTCTCGCTAGAGGGGCTTTTAAATTGCTGATTGCCAAAATGCCAAAATTGAATTCCATAATTTCTGAAGAGCACTATTTTCTTGTGCAAATTATCTAAATTATCATTTATTCTTAAACTTATTTTAATAATGAGCACATATAATAATCACACAGACATCTTGGTTCTATTCTTTCTGACATTTGTTTTAAAAATACAAACCCTGTTGCTTTTGTTTTAACTAATTTTAAGATATTCCAAGGGAGAGAGGAAATTCCTGATCATGACTGAGGTACAAATAAAAAGTATAATTTGATTATTGTCTTTTCAACTCAAATTTTCATACAGAAAAAAAAAAAAGAACCCAAATTGAATACAAAAAAAGCAAAAGTTACACCATTGCTTTAGTATATATATTTATTATATTTTAAAGGAAAAAATCCAACTCCTACTACAAGAAATAGCCGTGCAAGAGGATCAGTAGCATAGATGCCCCAATTTCAAGGGACCAAACACAGCATCCAAGAAATAAATGAATAATTAAGGGATCTTTTCAGAGGTGGCATGATATTAGTAAAAATCAGCTTGATTACACATCTTTCTCTGTTAACTTCTAGGGAAGGACACCCTGCTCTACATTTCAGTATTAACTACAAACCATATTACAGGTTATTATGTTTAGAGCATTAGGTGGACTTGACAGAATGCAGATCTTATTTCATCACCTGAGTGTGCCTTACATGTTTGGTACTCTCATTGGATAAGTAAACTCATTAGAGCCTGTTGGTGCGCTTTTAAAATACCAAGCTTTTTTTAACTGGAAGATTGACCTGAATGTTTATTCTTTTTTTGCTGCTATCCAGCCACCTTTGAGATATATAAATTTTAAACATGATGCAGACTTGAGTCAGCAGAACAGGCAGTAAATGCTCAATAGTTCTGAAATGTAAATGTTTTTATGATTAAAAGAAGCATTTAAATGTTGGTGATATAGACTCTACAATTCTAGATGGATGATGCAAGGTGCTGAGTTACATCCAAATGTCCTATTTGTTGATTTCTATACAATCTAGCAAAATGGCTGAAAAATAAGCCTACTCATGAATTTGAATCAGATCACATTCATCTCTACCTCTTGACTGCAGCAATTTGAATGTTCACATATTTTTAGCATGTGATTCAGCAATTCCTATTACCTTTTCCTATTAACCATGCAGGAAAACATTATTGTAGGGAAAGGCAGAGGTTAGGCAGACCTTGATTTGTGACATAATAAATGTTACTAAAACTTATTACTCCAAAAGTTACAATCTGGCAAGTCTAAGAGCATCACAGAAGTGCCAGGAAGAACTTGATAGCCTTCTCATCTCTACAATGTCAGTTGATGGTGCTTCTGATACCCTAAACTCCTTAGCTGAGCTTTACTTCAGCTGGAGGAAGACTCTGGGCTATTTGCTTGGCTGGTGTCATGCATGTCTGTTTGAGCTTTAAAGACCAGGGAGGTGCTCTCAGGTGGCAGCAGGAAGATTGGGATTTGGTGCAGAAATCTCCCAGCTAACCCTAGGCAAGACAGATGCTGCACAGTAGGTGCCACCCAATAAGCCTCTGAAGAGGCAGAGCAGCAAAGCTGGTCTGAGCCCATGTGACTGTCATGGGAATGATGCTTAAGAGTGACAGCTTCTTGCTTCTGCCACCAGCTTGGCCCCAGCTGGGCAAAGGTTCTCTCCATGTAGCCATGCCAGGCAGTGTAAAAATGCATTGAGCTGATTGTACTCAAGTTTGATATGGTCAACTCATGTTTCAAACTTGTTTCCACCAAAATGAGCTGCATGCTTCTTGTAACGTCTCTAGGGAGACATGAAGTGCATGGTGAGTGATTTCATATCTCTGCTCCTGGCATGCTGCAATTTCAACACATGGTGTGTGAAACTGATGGACTGGCATCTCCGTCACAGACCACCAGGTCCTGTGGTCTGCCAGTGGATGATTATTTCTCCTGGCTTTGTCAACTGGTTGGAATAGCAGAGCTGTATGCAAATCATTGCAGATCCCTGCTTGGACACCAACAGTGTGTCTCTCTGTGGCACTGTAAAAGACTTTCGACAAATAAACTGTATTTTTTCTGGAATACTCACAAATTTCCTGTCTTGAGCTCCAGCTGCTCTGAACAGTGTCAGCAAGGCTAGTAAGCTTGCAGCTTTGCAGTTCAGCTCCAATTCTAACACACATACATTGAGAAAACACATTTCTAGGTTTAGGAAGTGATCTGCCCAAAACACATCTGCATTTTATGAAGCCTCAACAATATTAGCAACTGTAATAAACCAAACTGGTGTTAAAATTATTCTTCCTGGCCCTTCATCACTTTTTTTGGAACATAGTGCTGCTGGCATTTCATAGCTCAATCAATCCTAAAGCATTACACAACTTAAAGCCAATGTGTTTGCAATGGGAAAACCTACTCTGGGATATGACAGTGCTATAGCTTACTAGATAAGTGATGGAAAAGTAAGTCTGCTTTGTTAGGTGAGAATTCAGAATGCTTTAACTTGATTTTCTGCATCATGAGAAAAACCATATATCGAGTACTTCACACAGGATTTTGTTTGGAGTTGTTTTTCAAGTTGCCTTTTTTCTTTTTTTGCTTTATTCTAGTATTTGCCTGGATGAGACAAGAAAGCTTCTGTTGCTTTAAAGTGTTTTAAATTTAAATTCAGCTAAATTGTTTACTTGTATGCATAGAAACACATGTGTTTCCACTCATAATGACACAAAAATCACATTTTCTCAACAAATGCCAAAAGAACCACACATTGGCAGTGGATTTGAGAAGAGATTACACTGCATCTTGTTAAGAAGAGTTTATTTTTTATTTAGCTTGAAATATAGCTATTTAACATTTAAATGCAACTCCTGTTGATGATTTCATGTCTCTCTCACTTTTTCTAGTAGAAGTTACTTTGGAATGAACAGATTTGTGATTAACTGGAAGCCATAGCAACCTAACACAAAATTCATTGTTATAGCATCATAGAATTCTTTTGGTTGGAAAAAAACAGCTAAGATCATTGAGTCCAATGGTTGATGTAACACCACCATGGCCATTAAACCACGTCCTGAAGTGTCATGTCTACACAGCTTTTTTAACACCTCCAGGTCATTGTGACTCCACCACCTCCCTGGGCAGCCTGACTTCTCTTTCAGTAAAGAAATTTTTCCTAATAGCCAACCTAAATCTTCCCTGGTGCAAATTGAGGCCATTTCCTCTTGTTCTATTGCTTGACACTATGGAGAAGAGACCAACCCCCACCTCACTACAATCTCCTATCAGGTAGCTGCACGTTATTTTGGTTGCAGTTGTTATCTTCCAACATTAGTCAGTGTTGTATTTAATATCTAGTGTATTTTACTGCTTACCTTACTTCTAGATTATATTTTAAACTGTGATGGCAAACACTATTTCACTTATTTACTATAACTTTTGCAAGTCACAGAGTTTGTCCCTATTTTTTTCCCCATCCCTTTCTCTATAGTTTTGTGGGCTTTATTTTATTCCTCTTGTGAGTTCAAGAGAGTAGGCCTCTACCATCACTCATGGCCTCATTCCATATGGATTCACAAAAAGTGATGAAACTGTTTCTGAAATGACTGGCTTCACCCTGGTTTAACCTAATAATTTTAAGCACTACAAAGCCCACTTTGCTGAGTTTTATTTTCCAGGGAAAGTTCAAATTTAGATAAATTAAAAATGGAGGAATGGAATTCATTGTCAATTTGTTGACTGACAGGGTCTGACCACATTTTTGTCAGCAGTCATTTGAAAACCTAATTCTGCTGCCATATTTAGTTTCGTCTACAATGCTAATAGGTTTTTTCTACATGCAGATCCTCCAGAAAAGAGTGAATTTAATGCTTTTATTTTACCAGAGGTTAATCCCACTGTAAGGAGTTTACCAAGTCCCTGTGTAGATGGTTTAATTTGGAAGTCACATGGCTTCAGTTCAGTAGAGCTGAAATCTCTTGGGGATTAGGCTAGTTATGGTTGCTTTCCTTCTGAATGAGAGAAAACATGTGGAGCCTTAATAAGCTGTAACTTCTGCATATTGACTTCACCTCTTTGGCTAATTTGTCCTCTCTCCTCAAACAAAGTAGTCATCAATGTATTAGAAATTGTACTTCAGTACCAACATTATTAGTCTGGTAACTGACTGATTCTCATTTGGAGTAAGCATGCTAATAGCAAGTATCAGGGCAAAAAAGTACACAAGCCTGCTAAAGAAGTAATAGAACGTGTGTCATGAAAGTGGGATGTTTGTCTCTTCCTAAGTACCATGGAGTGTGAATTATCTGGTGGCTTGTGATAGCCCATGAAAATTATAGATAAGCATGGTGGGAAAATGTCACACCACCTATTTTTTGTAATAGTTTTAAACAATAGCTTCAGCTACGTGTAGCAAAGAGATAGAACTGTTCACAGGGATCATTCTGAACCAGTGAAAAACAATTATTTGTGAAACGGGGAGAAAAGACATCACATAATTTCTCCTAGAATAGACAGACATAGATTACCTTTTATTGGTGAGGAAGCTAACAGGAATATTCAGGTGAAATGCTGCATCACATGCTAAAAAACAAATGCTTTCCTTTTTGTATTTCTAATGCATGCTTTGGTGTTTGGAACCTCTGTAATGTCTAGCCCTATTGTCTTTGCAGGAGTTTGAACATACCTGCAACCTAAAATGTAATAAGAAAACCAGATATGATAGAAAGCGATCCTCATAATCACTGCCAACTTCTGTTTTCACAAGAGAATTTCTGGGAATTGTCACCTTCATTACTACTCCCTTTGCAAAATCATGAGAAAATTCCTGAATTTGCTCAAGGAAGGTAACCTTGCAGAATGTGTATTGCTTGAGAACTTTAACAGTGAGTTTTGGTACCTGAGGAAAGGTCTGAAACAGTGACCATGACCCACATTCTCACCTGTACATCCCACTGTAACCAAGAAGTAGCCCTGCCTCACCAGTCCAAGCTGACCCACATGAGCTGTCAAGTGTCCTGCATGGACCAGGCTGTGTCAGGCTCTTTGTTAAGACCAGGCAAACTGGAAATGCAAGCATGCTCCCTCAGGCCTGTTAGATACTATTTGTTTATTCATCTGAAACAACAACATATGTTTGTAGGAGACACAAATGCTCATAACATCGCACAAAAGGGTTTCAGCTAAGCAATGGTGCTGGGTTTGAAGTATTATTCTCTACTTTTATTTCTCTGTTAGCCGGTGATGAAGTCCACACATTCACTATCCGAGCAATGCTGAGAATTTACTGTTTGGAGCAACGCAAGAAAAATCTGTAACCCTTAAAAACATACCACGTGTGAATAACATACTTTCTGTTACCTGTTTCAAGGTGCTAAGCTCGGCAAATTACTGTCCCCTTTCTCCCAAGTTTGTGTTAACCCAGCAGGTGAAAGCACCTCAACAGAAACCCTTAACTCAGCTGCTGATACTGAGGTCACTCCTTCTGGAGCTCCAAAGGCAACAGAAGTTTGCTGTTCCTTAAAGGTCTTCATGCATCATTTCATTTTGTCCTTATAATTTTTTCAGTATTTGGAGAAAAATGTATTTGCTATGCAAGGACCACATATATTTTAAGGCTTATTGGCCAAATAATTATTTCCTGTTTAGTAACCGTATCCAGCTGCAGGCAGAGAACAGCTCAAAACCCTGCAACCTGATGCTACAGTCTCTAAATCTACTTACTTGCAGGCTCCAGAGTGCTGAGTTTTTCTCTGCTATGAACATAAAAGTCACTAAGCAACAGTTAACATGGATGTATTGTTTTCCTCCATTGCAGAGAAGGGTAGGTACATATCTCTTGCTAACAGCCACTGACTTCTCGCTATTAATTTCTTTTTGACGTTAGCACACAGTCTTAAAAAATGGTAAGAAGGAAAAAAAACAAAACAACAACCAAACTCCCAACAACAGCAAAAACCCACAGGAAAGGTGTAGGCAAAAGAGGACATCATTGCTAAGTGTACTTATTTCTGGCTTTGAATGCCTTGCTGATAGGAGCGAATTTCAAGTGGCTTAAGAATAAGCCACAATAGGAAGAAGAAACACAAGAACAGTGTAAATTCCCTTAAGGGAATACATCATATAATAATAATAATAATAATAATAATAATAATAGCAATATTTAAATTGTTCAAATTATGGGAATGTCTACAGGGCAAATCTAGACCAGGATCCAGTTGTTCTAGGCAGCATACAAACTTATGGCAAATGCAGTCCTTTGTCCCAAAGAATTTGAAATTACATAGGAGAGAACAATACAGGTAGAAAGACTGAGAACCATTTTTTCCTGTTAGAAGTAAAAATGATTGGGCCTGGAGAAATAGATGGGGTGTGCAGATTGTTGTGGGTTCTCTGTCAGAGTTAGATTCCTAGTCCACTTCACTGCCTTGACTGGAAGAGATTTCACACATCTTGCACTTCTAGCACTTTTCATGCCAGGTCTTGAATTCCTCAGTTATTTCTTTTAAGGACTGTTATTCCTCAGTTATTGCTTTTAAGGACTGTTCTTTACTCAGATACTTACTTTGCTGATTTACTAACAAAGGATACAGAGGTGTCTGTGCAGTGGGGTGCCAATAACCACACCCAAACCCCCTCTGAACAGTCTCAGACCAATGTGTTTCTGCAGTGCACACATACACGTAAAATTAAAGGTGCTTGCTGAAGATTTGAAAGGCAAGCTGAGAGGAGTTAGTCAGAGATTTCAACATGACTGCTTTCAGACAGTTTGCAGGACTCCTACCTCCTCTCAGCATCAGCCATCTGTATCTCCAGTCTTAAGAGAGTCTGAAGGCCCCAGTCTTTAACTAGGAACCTATCTGGGGTAGGACACAATAATGAGAGTCTGGCCTGAGCACTAGAACAAACTCTAACGGGTAGTGATGGGATTGCTCCCATAATACTGATTGGTACTGATAGCTGGAGGCAGCAGCAAAGAGGCAGCACTAAGAAGGGGTATGAAACTTTCCAAAGAGGAGTGAGTGATCTTTAAGATCATGTGTCACTAAATAGCTGCTCTGATCTGATTTCCTAGGTCACATTTTAAGATCACAGCACTAAGAAAAAAGAGGCTCTGGACAGTTAAACAAAATGGCAGAAAGAATTTAAAGACTTTTCCTCTACAGTTTCTTCTCCACAAGAAGTAAGTGATGCAGGAAATAAAATGTGGATCTGGGGAAAATGTCTCCTGTACTCTCAAACTGTCACTAAATACTTATGCAGAATAAGGGAGAAGCAACAATTGTGTTGATGCAACCTTTAATTACATATGATAAGATCCTGAAAGTTCAGCTTCAGTACTGAGTCTTGTAGTGGATAAATTCAGTGTATGTGCAATCTCCTGTGTTAATAACCATTAAAGTGAGTCTAAGGTACTGTGATCTGAACATTTACAGACTTAACAGCAAACACAGATAAAAGAACTGTATAGAAAAACAGATTAGAAACAGTAGAGTGACACTGTAACAATTCATTGTGTAAAAAGAAGTCCCATGCAAGTTTTTCTGATTTTTTTTAGCTTTTTTGTCTTCCTTTTGTTTCGTTGTTCTCGTTTTGGTTTATTATTTGCTCAACTCAGTTTGCTTCACTTATATTTGACATATGACTGAATAAAATTGCCAAGGGCACACAGATGATGGATGATAGAAAGATGGCAGACTTATTTTCATTCCAATTCCATATAGATTTAAGTAGGACATTTTTCTTTCTAAGTTGAACCCACTGCAGTGTGAAAGTGGAAAAGTTCACCCGATGCCACTGTGGGGGAAGAAAAAGGAAGAGAAGGTTGGACTGCAGTCTTGCAGCTGTATTATCTTTATTTGGATTCCTTTTATCTAGGAGTCATCATTCTTCACAATATTACAGAGACACTGGTAAGTGCTTTTACCTTCTGATGTGTTGTGTGGCAGTCTTGATGAGCTTCTTTCTTTGTCCTGGTCAGGAAGCAAAGAAAACCACAGCAGAAGCATAACAGGCTCGTTCTTGTGGCTGCAGTGGTGGGCAAAGTGCTGGAAATAAGCAGCAGCAGGAGATCAGAGAGAACAGCTCAGTGGTTCCAAATGTTGTTAACGAGTATGAAGCAAAGACTGAAGAAACAAAGCCCTGTTACTCATTCTATATAGCTGCTGAAGAAACTTCAGTGGTTCTCTAGAATGCCTGTGTCTGGTGTCACAGCTACTGCAAAAGGAAAAGAAGGAAATTCTTGTGAAATACATAGACAATTAGGCCAGCTGTATCTTTTCCTTCATTTCAGAGACTTCCCTTTACCAAGTTATGGAGAAGATACAGTTTTTCTGTTGGACTCTTGCCTTTTCCTTAATAGGGCCCTCTGTCTTGACACTAATCACAGAAAACTAGGGGCTGGAAGGGACCTCCAGGTATCATCAATTCCAATCTCCCTGTACAATCACTTAGGGCAGGCCATACAGGAACCATCCAGGTGAGTTTTGAAAGTCTCCAGAGAAGGAGACTCCATGACATCTCTGGGCAGCCTGTTCCAGTGCTCCAGCACTCTCACCATAAAGAAGTGTCTCCTTGTGTTGAGGTGGAACCTTCTGTATTCTTGCTTGTACCCATTGTTCTGTGTCCTCTCATGGGGCACCACCAAAAAGAGACTGGCACCTTCATCTTGACACCCACCTCTCAGGTAGTTATGGATGTTGAATGACAGAGACAAATCCTTGGGGTTTTCTGAAGAAGCTTCTTAGCTCTGTGTTCCAATGACTGTAAAGGAAGGAGTATTTCCTCATGTACAAAAAGAAAAGGTCCAGAGAACTTTAAAAACGGATAATTTGCTGGCAATCTCTTGGAAATGAATCATAGAATCAGTGAGGGTTGGAAGGGAACACAAGTCTCCCCACTTCCAGATTTATTCCATTCCCCCTAGTCCTGTCACTACCTGATAGCCTAAAAAGTCCCTCCCCAGCTTTCTTGTAGCCCCCTTCAGATACTGGAAGGCCACAATAAGATCACCTGGGAGCCTTCTCTTTTCCAGACTGAACAGCCCCAAGTCTTTCAGTCTGTCTTCATAGGAGAGGTGCTCCAGCCCTCTGATCATCCTGGTGGTCCTTCTCTGGACACCTTTCAGCATGTCCAGATCCCTCTTGTAACAGGAGCTCCAGAACAGGACACAGTACTCCAGGTGGGGTCTCACCAGAGCTGAGTAGAGGGGGAGAATCACCTCCCTTGACCTGCTGGCCACACTTCTCTTGATGCAGCCCAGGCTCTGGTTGGCTTTCTGGGCTGCAAGTGCACACTGCTGGCTCCTGTTGAGCTTCTTGTCCACCAGCACCCCCAAGTCCCTCTCCTCACGGCTGCTCTCCAGCCAGTCACTGCCCAGCCTGGATCTGTGTTTGGGATTGCCTCGACCCAGATGCAGGACCCTGCACTTGGTCTTGTTGAACCTCATGAGGTTGGCTTGTGCCCACCTCTCAAGCCTGTCAAGGTCCCTCTGGATGGATCCCTTCCCTCCAGCCTGTCTGCTGCACCACACAGCTTGGTGTCATCAGCAAACTTGCTGAGGGTGCACTCAATGCCACTGTCCATGGCACCAACAAAGATGTTGAACAAGACTGGTCCCAGGACTGAGCCCTGAGGGACTCCACTTGTCACTGGCCTCCACTGGGACATGGAGCCATTGACAGCCACTCTTTGGGTGCAGCCATCAAGCCAGTTCTTTATCCATCTCGTGGTCCACCCATCAAACCCATGTGTCACCAGTTTGGAGAGCAGGATGTGGTGCGGGACAGTGTCGAAGGCTTTGCTCAGGTCCAGGGAAATGACATCAGTTGCTCGCCCCTCATCTATTAATGTTGTGACCTTTGTCATGTTGTGAAACTTTGCAGGGCATATGTCAGATTTTTGTGGTGATCCGTAAGGTTTAGTAACATGGTGTTAGAACTCTGCATAGACTTTTGTTTGTTTGTTTGTTTATCTTTGTTTTAGTGCAAGACCTGAGCATAGAGGATGACAACGAGCACTTAGGACTTCCACTGCTCACTGACCAGCTTATGAAGAGAGCCACTTATGGGGTTTTTTGTTTGTTTGCTTTTGTTTATTTTCCCCAAACTATGTATAAAACAATGGTGAAAAAATATCAGAGGTAGCTTGAAATGCTATTTAGTGAGATTCTGACCTCCAACTTGAAAAAAAAAAAAACCCACAACATTTTATAGTGGTCTCATTTCCTCTATTTCCCAAGCAGCTAGTAATCAGATAGTATGATGATGCTGCAATTTCCAGACATATACAGGCTGAAAAATATGTATTTGTTGAGCAGAAATGAGAAGCTGTTTCGAGAGGGACCGGCAGTTCTAGGGTTCCTATTCACACAGTCCTCATCGCTTCACAGAAGCAGTTCTGTCCTTCCAGGCTTCAAACTGAAAACCACAGCCTTTGGGGAAATCTTTCACATATTGCTTCTAAAGCAGTCCAGGCAATCAGTTCCTGTAGTGCTGCACAGTGTTGTCCCAATTAACCCCTTATAGATATTTCAGGATAATTGTGTAAACAAAAAGATGGAGGTGGAAGGTAGCCAGATGATCTAGCCTGCTCTCAGTAGATCAATTCTAATAACAGAGGCTGTGGTTAAACATGCAATGCAGCACGGTGTTGCAGATATCCAAGCTAGCTCAGAATGCATGCTAAGCACTATAAGGAAACGGGTCTGTACCCAAGAAAAAGTGCAAATTTCTCACTGTTTGGTGTAAACATGCCCTGAATTGCACAGAAGATACATTGCTCTTTGTAAACATTTTCTTGTGTAACACCTACAGCACAAATTCTTCCTCACTACTTTTGGACCTAATTGCTATCTTGCTGTACCTGTCCAAGGAATAATCTTTATCCAGCTCTTCCAAGTGGTCTAGACCAGATTGTTCCCTGTAGTCTCCTACTCCTACTCCCACATTTCTTTCCTAAGAGGGGTATTTTTCAAAGCTGGCTTTTGCTCCAGCCCTGTATCTCTTTGACTGTTTTCATGGGTGTATATGATGTATTGCAAAGGCCAGTCTTTTCTGTAATTTCTTCTGCTGGCTCTAAAACCTCCCAGAGACATACAGACTGCATTTACTACTATAACTAGAAAAAATTGTGCCCCCCACCTTTTCACTTAACAAAAATCTAGATTGGGGCCTTCCCAGGAAGCAAAACATACAAAAAGCATAACCAAAATTTGAACAAGATGCGTTTTGAAAGCAAGTTTGACAAGAAGCTATAAAGCATCAGGATTACACATGCAGTTCAGAAGTAGAGTCCTTGTGGTTTACAGACAGGTACTGCATATTTGACTTCTTTATCTGTGTCTAAAGGCTCTTTTCTGAAATAGTATTCCCAAGCTGCCAAGAAGTTGATTTCAGTGGGGTCCCCTGCAGACTGGTTGTGACCACAAATGCCAGTTCTCGAAACAGATATCCAAAGCTGGGCCATGATGACTTTCTTTCATCATTTGCAGCCTGAAGTCTTATTAATTATTTAACCTCCATAGGCAGTGGTGCGGTGTTCATAGATTAAACTACATGTCTTGTCTCAGACAATTTTATCACTTGAAAATGTCCTGAATGACTTGATCTGGCAGAACCTACTTTGAACTGAGGGGAAAACTGTGTGAACTCCACCCAACTTACACTATCCTAATTTATGATATTCGCATTATGCATCAATGAATCATCCAACAATAACCCAGAATACTACACTCTGTGATATGTTTTTTCCACTAAAGAAAATCTGCTCACTCCTCTCTTCACCCCACAGATTTATTTGAAGTGAGCCTCTTGCTTAAAGAAGGGTCAGTACTGAAAATTCAGACCAAGGTACTAAGGACACCAAGGTACATCTGTTCCTGACAATCAGGAACAGACAGTCTGCCAAACCTTGTGGAAACCTACTTAAAACCATTATACTTAGAAAATAGTTTTTATTTATCTCCACATGGAAACATCCCAATTTTTGTTTCTTTCCATTGTCTTTCATCCTCCCTGCAGGCACCTCTGTGAAAATCTCATCCCCTTGACCACCTACCCCTGTAGGTACTGGGTTGCTCTTATATGCTTCTAAAGCTGCCTCTGCTCCAGGCTGAACAAGTCATGGCCTCAAGGCCTCTTCTCTCAGGGGGTGTCCCTCAGCCCCACTGCCCAGTGCCCATCCCTGGGCTCCTCCAGTTTGTGAAAATCTTTCCCATGTTAGGAGGCTGACCCCTCAATCTAGTAACCACAGAGGATCTAGCAAGTGCTGATCAGTGTGGTATAGTAACTTTCCTGTCTCCTCTTGTGTTCCTGTTTACACAGTCCAAGACAACAATAGTCTTAACTGCTGTCTGGAGACACTAACTGCTGACTCCTCCAGAGCTGCAGAGCTGCAGAGCTGGTCCCTGGCTGGTGAGCCCCTGCTCAGTGTAATTCCAGGAGGCTAGCCTATCTCATCTGTATTTGTGCTTGATGAACTTCACAGGCTTCCTGTTGGCTTCCTTGCCTCTCAGGCCCTCAGTGTAGTGTCTGGTTACCCCAGGGAGGGGTTGTGCATGAATTTGATTGTGTACTTTGTCAGCTCATTCGCACTGTCAAATGTTTTTGTACAGCTTGCTTTCCAGGACAGGGACCTGAAAAACCTTTCCTGTAACTTACCCCCAGGTGGAATACAAACCAGTAAGTGCTCCAGCTAATTTTGACTCTTCTCTTTGTGCACATCTACAACATCAAATCCTGTACTGATACAGATAGATTGTATCTGCTGGCTTTGTTCAGAAATCCAGCCATTACACCACAAGGTCAGCTATGGTATGCCTTTGGTAAATTCTCACTACCTTCTGGTTCTTCATAGGTCCAGAAATATGCTTCAGGAGTGCTCTCTCCATGGTTTTCTCAGGCATCCAAGTGAAGCTGATTGTTCCACACTTCTCCACATGATCCTTTTGGACAGTTTTGAATCTGGATGTGACATTTCCCTTTCTCCAGTTGCTGCAAATTGCCCCCCAGCTCCATAACCTTTCAAAGATAATAGTGTGGCCTTGCAAGAGCATTGGTCAGTTCTCTGTACCCTCACATAGAGCTCATTTGGTGTCATGTAATTGCATGGGTTGTGTTTTCTCAGGTGATTCCTAGCTGGAATCTTCTCCATTACTGGTAATTCTTCTTCTCAAACCTTACCTCTAGAATAAAAAGCCTGGGAGACTTTGATGATGAGGGAAAATGATGAAAGCAGTTGTGTGTTTTCTGTAGGCAGGAGAAAATAAAATGGTGCCAAACTGTCTATCTGTAAGCAGTAAATAAGAGAGTGGCCAACACTGATCTTTAGAGCTTTAAGGGGTGCAAGCTAATGTATCACAATGAGACATCTTTCTCTTATTTCTTGTGTAATTTCCAGTCATGGACAATTTCTGCATGGGGAAAAAAAATCTATTTCATCACAGTAACAAAAGTGTGTTTTTCAGGATATTGGTGAATATTTGAAGCATAGATCTGTGACAATGCAGTAATTGCAGAATACTGGTTGTTATTTCCAATTTGCAAATCCTCCATGAAGCAATTTCACCTTGAATTTGTAATTAGGGCATATTATGTTAAATGCGCACCCAGCCAGCAAAAGGAACACAGACCTTCCAAACAATTTGGAAATTGAGGACCCCCTTTAAAAATAAGAGCAGAAAAAACACTATTTTGGATCACAGCAGGAGCCATACAATCCCACTTCTGCCAGCATCAGACATCAAAGAAAAAAAAATTGCAAGAAACGTTCTTTGTGAAAGAAGGGAGATAATCGTGGTGGGGTTTTGATGTTTTTCAATGTGGGACCACATATAAGACAGGCTAAGACCTCCTGAGATTAAAAAAAAAAATAAAGAATCAAAATTGTTCTGTCTTACTGATTAACAATGCTTATGAAAATCATCACAGAGACAGGGAAAGTGATGACATTAGCATAGGAATCTACCAAGTATATTAGGCTTAGATCTTTAAAGCTACTTAAAGGACTTGGATACCACTTCTCAGTAACATATAGGTCTAATAGTTAGGAGTGAGCAAATCCAGGGGAAAAAGAACTGCTTAAGCAGCTTCTGAAGATTTTGAAAACAAACAGAGAATGTGGTCTAATTCTGAAAACACCTAAATAGGAGCAACTTTTCTCTTGCTAATAATCTCATTAACTCAATGGGGCTGCTGACATGAATATAATTACCTCATACATACATAAGCATTTTCAGATTTCCACATATCAGAGACAATACCTCTCAGCACACACACAAAAAATTAGAGCTCTAATAATGAAATCTCATTACTTGCAAGTGTCTCTTTACAAATGTTTGACAGTAAGCTTACTGGCAGAACAAATATGATGTCAATGAAATATTGCCTACTTGTGCTTAGGAGATGATAAAGTACACATGTTATAAATTAGGAGAAATAGCAAAACTTTTTCTTTTTTTAAGCTAGATATCTGGCACTTCAAACAATTATGCAAGCGCATTTTACACTTGGGATGCAAGTCAGTTTGATGGAAGTGTTTCTTTAAAATGAAAAGGTCTCAGAATAAGAATAGTTAGTGGGAAATAATGATCTAGACGCAATGTCGTTTGGGAGACTTCCAAACATAAACAAATATCTAATTCTTTAAGGTATTTCTTACAAAAAACCCAATCACATTACCTGGGCATTCCAACAGCTGAGTATTTTTAGTCTTCTGAGAAAGCAACACTTCTCTAGGTAAAATGACAAAATAGATTATCCAAATTCAGACAGTAGAAGGACATTTCACATGAGCCAAAGAAGACAGTAATTTTTTTTTTCAGATGACCTGCTGTAGCTGATTTCTTAAGCAGTCAGAAAGTAAGATGACTCCATTTAAAATTTCCATTCTTTGTAATTTGCCTTACCATTTAATCATTGAAGGTTTTAAAGTACACACATTCCTACCTGTTCATCACAGGGAATTAATCCACATGCAGAGAGCACAAAGCATGCAATGTATTTGCATTTCAAGAAAGGAATAAAACCTCACGAACCTCAGGAGAACACGATGCCTTGTGAAAGAATGAGTGAAACCAACAGAATCATGAATTTGACTCTTTCTGGTAGCTCTGAGGAATAGGCCCTCAAACTGTGCAAGGGCACACACAAATGTGGTGGAATATTCAAAGTATCCACATGTGACTTTCAAACGGAGCTGATTAGAAAGTTTAAAAAAGAACCCAAAATGCAACAAACCCCTATGCACACCAGAATTTCAACACAGATGTGTAAGCCTCTTCTAGATTAAAAAACAGGGAGCAAAGGGCAGATGCAGTTTGAATCCTCACTTAAAGTTTACATTAATTCAGGTGTCTTTTAAAAAAAATTAAATAAATAAAAGCTAGTGTTCTTTCTGCTTTATGAGACTCTCACAAGAGAAGCTTTTTAAAATTAAACTAATCCCAAAGGAAATAACTAGTAAGACACAATTCACATTCAGTTCAATGTTTATGAAGTGCAGCAGATTAAACTGGAGGAGAGAAATGTGCAGAACTCACAGAAAAAACCCATGCTCCAACTCAGTGAATGTGCTACACTGGCCTTGGCAATTGCCTGGACAGGTTGAGAGGTATGTAGAAAGGTGAAGTTCATGTTGTCTACATCACAGCTGTCCAATGTTAAAGGAGTTAATTCTTCCATTTTCTCAATATATGACATGCTAGGACTAGCCAGAGCTTTGCATTAGCAGAGAAGGAATAATGCAAGGATACCACTCTCCATCATACATGACTGTAACTTTCTTGAACTAAATCTCAGGTTTCTCTATATTTAGTTAGTGATTTGTTAAAAGAAGAGCCATTACAGGGACTACATGAATATATAGCCTAAAGAGTTGATCAGAATAGAAGTTAACTGTGTATGAATTACACGTAGATAAAGCAGAAGTTAGTTTACAGGAGCGAGCTTAAAAATCTTACAAAGTATATTAATGTATTGTAAAACACCCTAATGAAACCAAGAACAAAACACTTACCTAGTCAAACATTTTTATTGGGACAACATAATATTCCAGAATGAGATTTAATTTGGTTGTATTACAACAACATTTATTCCTCTGTCCATTTTTATGTGAAATAAATATATCAACATTAGAAGATTCCAGAAATCTCGCAAGAAAGCAAGCTATATAAAGAGCATTTCAGGCAAACACTTAGGTTGACAAGGTACAAAACTGAAAGAAGAAGCACTAATAACATTAGTTCCAGCATTCAGAACATAAATCAGGAATCTTTTTCAGAAAAGAAAGTGAGACTAGAATAATTCCCTGCCTTCTTCAGTCTGTATAGCTTGCATAAATCTACTGCAGTCAGTAAAGGTCTCCCCTTACAGAGGATAAATTTCCTGTGAGAAGAATCCATATTTGTCTGTATGTATCTAACTATATATATATATATATATATATATATATATATATATATACCTACATATATATATATGTGTGTGTGTATGTTTATGTGTACCTATGTGTCTATGACATAACTGAAGTCTTTTCTTCTCCAAAGGCTCCAATTCTCATTCAGGCAGCTAAAATGAGTTCAACATACAGATTCCCCAGTTATAATGCTTGTGTCATAGCAAACATTCAGCAAGTTTTATGAAGAATCCAAGCAAATTATTATGCACTCATATTCTGGTGGCTCTTATGGACCTTCAGTTACCAGTGTGAGGCCAATCTGACACCTGATAATTTAAAAAAATACTTCCCTGTATATGTTGCTCCAAGCTATTGCTTGTTCTTGTTTGAATTGCCTTGAAGACTGTAACAATGTGAATTCATAGTATGTGTATTCTTGCATTTGGTGGAGGTTAACATAAAACTTCTTTCACATGTGATTGAATATCATTCCTATAATCATGATATTCTTTATCTCTTTGGTCTTCTGACTGTAGTGGAGTACTAAGCTATTAAGAACAACATGAGTGAGAAGACAAACTAATTTTCTCTACCAAGCCTACTGCTGGGGAAGATGTAGAAAATCAGTACATGGAGGGAAGCAGAAGTTAAGAAAGAATAACAAAAATTTGGCTAAGAGACTGGAAAATGCATATTTATAATACATAACATTTTTCAGCCATTCTCGGACTTTTTTTTTGGAGGGAGGCCTCTCAGCTACCTCTTTTTTTTTTTTCCTCTTAATTTTTTAGTATATTGACACATGTAACAAATTTGCAGCCACAGTGTCCTGCCTCTGAATCAAACATATACTGTTTGATACCAAGGAAACCGAATACCTTTATATTGCATGATTTTTATATCTCCAGGGATGAAGCCCCAATCACCTCCCCAGGCAACCTGTTCCAGTGTTCGAACACCCTCATGGTAAAGAACCTGCTCCCAACATCCAGTCTAAATATTCTCTTTTCCAGTTTGAAGCCATTTCACCTGTCCTGTCCCCACAGGCCTTTGTAAATAGTCTCTCTCCATCCTTCCCATGGGCCCCCTTCAGGTCCTGGAAGGCTGCTATTTTAGGTCTCCCTGGAACTTTCTCTTCTCCAGGCTGAACAATCCCACCTTCCTCAGCCTGTCCTCCTAGAATAGGTGCTCCAACCCCCTGATCATTTTCATGGCCCTCCTCTGGACCCTCTCCATCAGATCTATGTCCTTCCTATATTGAGGGCTCCAGAGCTGGACATAACACTCCTGGTGAGGTCTCAGCAGAGCAAAGTGGCAGAATCACCTCTCTGGATC
Organism: Indicator indicator; assembly: GCF_027791375.1. NCBI lineage: Eukaryota > Metazoa > Chordata > Aves > Piciformes > Indicatoridae > Indicator > Indicator indicator. Next base: position 79,879,735 of record NC_072053.1, read on the forward strand.
TGCTGGCAACGCATTTTTTGATGCATCTTTTGATGCATATCTTTGCTTTTTTCTATCACCGCTCTTACCATATTAGGTGTCTATTAATTTCCTAACAGTGTGAAGTAACTGGAGGAAGCCCTTCAGTAGCAACAGATTGGTGCTGGAGAGTAGCAACAACAGAAATATATTTCCCATTCCACTGTGGTGGCATTCTTTTTAAAAGAGCCAAAGGACATTTCCAGCAGGAAGCATCAGCATTCTCATTTTTCTAGTCTACATGCTGCAGGATCAAAACAACAAACATGACTGATGCCTACAGTAATATAAATAGGATTGCAGCCCCATTTTTGCAGTACTGAATCTGTGCTCAGCACCACAGTATGACAAGAATGTATGAAAATTCATGTACCTAAGGAAGAAAGACTTTGTAGTAGTAACCATACCAGTTCTGTAAAACGTGGAGCAACTGTAACCTGTTCTCTTCTATGCTGAGTGAAAAGCTGAATATTAATATTCTTTTTCATGTCTACCTGGGGGTTTGCAGCAAGTAAATCGACAGGGTCTGCTTTCTCTCCAGTACCTCCTGCTTTACTTTAAAGAGAGTCTCCACAAACATCTCTGTCACCTTCAGCAATAATGGCTTCCAATTTCACCTTTTGACTAGTGTTCAGGGAGAAAATTACACTTGCAGAGGTAAACAGCACTAGTTGCCATTAATATTCTTCAGCTGATCTCTCGCAGCCTTCTCAAGAGCTCTAGTTCATCAGCCTACCTGGAAACAAGTGCAATCCTGCTGAGGGACCCTGAAACACAGTTTTAACCAAATCACAAAAGCGGTGAATAAGTTCCATGCATAATTGTTCCCCAACTTCCACCAAACTGGGATGAGGCAGCACTCACTGACACTTACATGAAATCCTGTTAGAGCAGAAAAGAGAACTTTTTTTTTTTTTCGGTGGGTAGTGAACTCAAAAGTTTTTAGTCTGGACTATGTGGAAGCAGTCAGTGCAAGAAATTTCAGAAACAGTTAGACAAAATCATAGGATCCATAATCAAATACTAAAAGGAATGTACCTCTGACATCTCTTATCCAAGATTACAAATGCTGTGGGCCACATAGCATAGATAAGGTTGAAGAACCACTCACATAATTTACCTTGCAAGAAAGATGATAAGTGCACAAATAAGGTACTTTAACTTGGCTCTTTGTTCAAATACAAAGGTGGTACAACTCAAAAACTCACTTATTTAAAATTTGTTTTCTTAAAATATAAAGTTCACACTAAGGGAACTTTACTAACAGTTGCTTACTTAATACTGTTTTGCAGGATATTTCAAACTCCCTCACAAATCTTTGACACAAAAGTCATAAACATTGCTTCACTAGTTTCACAGTTTAGAAAAGTTTTTTATAAGAGATCAGTACTGCGGTGTCTCGTGGTCTGTTTGTGGGTTGCAATCAAAAATACTTTTAATTTTTCTGTGGTGAGTTTGGAGACCCCACCTGGAGTACTGCGTCCAATTCTGGAGCCCCTGTTACGGCAAGGATGTGGATGTGCTGGAAGGTGTCCAGAGAAGGACCACGAGGATGATCAGAGGGCTGGAGCACCTCTCTTGTGAGGACAGACTGAGAGAGTTGGGGCTCTTCAGTCTGGAGAAGAGAAGGCTCTGAGGAGACCTTAATGTGGCCTTTCAGTATCCTAAGGGGACCTACAAGAAAGCTGGGGAGGGACTTTTTAGGGTGTCAGGTAGTGGCAGGACTACGGGGAATGGATCCAAGCTAGAGGAGGGGAGATTTAGATTAGACATTAGGAAGAAGTTCTTCACGATAAAGAGTGGTGAGACAGTGGAACAGGTTGCCCAGGGAGGTGGTGGAAGCCTCATCCCTGGAGGTTTTTAAGGCCAGACTGGATGTGGCTCTGAGCAATCTGATCAGTGGAAAATGTCCCTGCCCATGGCAGGGATTGGAACTAGATGATCATTGTGGTCCCTTCCAACCCTGACAAATCTATGATGCTATGATTCTATGAATAGCCTGCCTTTCTCATTGTGCTCAGACATGGAATTTAGCAGCCAGTTACATCCTTGGATTTCTGTATGTCATTGTATTGTTGTGTTAAACACTGGAGAATCAGTATGAATAGGTAATATATAAGTGAACAATACGTAGAATGATGATATGAAACTTATTCTGATTTACTTGGCTGGCCAATGAGAGGTGAATGCATGACTAAATTCATTAGGAAACTATGCCACTAAATATCAATTACTTCAGGACAAACAAGAGTTCTTAGCTGATTGCCTTATCTTTCCTTGCATGTACCTGCACATGCATACCTAGTATCAGC